>NC_048591.1:46880594-47128094 GCF_013265735.2 Oncorhynchus mykiss | reverse complement strand
TTGAAGAGGCGCTGTTACGCCTTCTTCACCACACTAACTGTGTGGGTGGACCATTTCAGTTTGTCCGTGATGTGTACGCCGAGGAACTTAAAACTTTCTCCCTTCTACACTACTGTCCCGTCGATGTGGATAGGGGGGTGCTCCCTCTGCTGTTTCCTGAAGTCCACAGTCATCTCCTTTGTTTTGTTGATGTTGAGTGAGAGGTTGTTTTCCTGACACCACACTCCGAGTGCCCTCACCTCCTCCTTGTAGGCTGTCTCGTCGTTGTTGGTAATCAAGCCCTCTACGGTTGTGTCGTCTGTGAACCTGATGATTGAGTTGGAGGCGTGCATGGCCCCGCAGTCATGGGTGAACAGGGAGAACAGGAGGGGGCTGAGCACGCACCCTTGTGGGGCCCCAGTGTTGAGGATCAGCGAAGTGGAGGTGTTGTTTCCTACCTTCAGCACCTGGGGGCGGCTCGTTAGAAAGACCCAGGGCCTCAAGCTTAATGATGAGCTTGGAGGGTACTATGGTGTTGAATGCTGAGCTGTAGTCAATGAACAGCATTCTTACATAGGTATTCCTCTTGTCCAGATGGGATATGGCAATGTGCATTCTGATGGTGATTGCATCGTCTGTGGACCTGTTGGGGCGGTATGCAAACTGAAGTGGGTCTAGGGTGGCAGATAGGGTGGAGGTGATATAATCCTTGACTAGTCTCTCAAAGCACTTCATGATGACAGAAGTGAGTGCTACAGGGCGATAGTCATTTAGTACAGTTTTCTTTGCCTTCCTGGGTACAGGAACAATGGTGGCAATCTTGAAGCATGTGGGGACAGCAGACTGGGATAGGGAGAGATTGAATATGTCCGTTAACACACCAGCCAGCTGGTCTGCGTATTTTCTGCGGACGCAGCTAGTGATGTCTGGGCCGGCAGCATTGCGAGGGTTAACATGTTTAAATGTCTTACTCATGTCTGCCATGGAGAAGGAGAGGGGGGACCGCAGTCCTTGGTAGCGGGCTGCATCGGTGGTCCTGTATTGTCTTCAAAGCGGGCAAAAAGTAGGGGTTTAGTTTGTCTGGATGCAAGACGTCGGTGTCCGTGACGTGGCTGGTTTTCTTTTTGTAGTCCGTAATTGCCTGTAGACCCTGCCACATACGTCTCGTGTCTACGCCATTGAAATGCGACTCCACTTTTTCCTTTTACCAACATTTCGCTTGTTTGATTGCGTTGCAGAGGGAATACCTACCCTGTTCATATTCGGCCATATTCCCAGACATCTTTCCATGGTTGAATGTGGTGGTTTGCTCTTTCAGTTTTGCGCAAATGCCGTCATCTTTCCATAGGTTTAAATAGTCACAGTGGGTGTTACGTTCGTCGTCAATTGAATGAGACCAAAGCGCAGCGTGGAAAGTGTTCATCGTACTTTGTTAAAAATGAACACCAAAAACAACAAAAATATAAATTACCGTAAAGCTCTGTAGCGCAGAATTTAGGGAGCCTTGTTCTCAAATTAGCTTTGTTAAAATCCCCAGCTACAATAAAAGCAGCCTCAGGATATATGGTTTCCAGTTTACATATGGTCCAGTCAAATTCCTTGAGGTCCGTCGAGGTATCTGCTTGTGGGGGGATACACACGGCTGTGACTATAATCTAAGAGAATTATCTTGGGAGATAATGTAGTCGGCATTTAATTGTAAGGAATTCTAGGTCAGGTGAACAAAAGGACTTGAGTTCCTGTGTGTTGTTATGATTACACCATGAGTCGTTAATCATGAAGCATACACCATCACCCTTCTTCTTACCAGAGAGATGTTTGTTTCTGTTGGCATGACGCATGGAGAAACCAGGTGGCTGTATCGACTCCGACAACATATCCCGAGAGAGCCATGTTTCCGTGAAACAGAGAATGTTGTCTAGAGACTGGACATTGGCGAGTACTATACTCGGGAGCGGTGTGGCAATGTGCACGCCTTCAAAGTCTGACCAGGAAGCTGCTCCGTCTACCTCTCCTACGGCAATGTTGTTTTGGGTCGGCTTCTGGGAATAGATCCAGTGTCCTGGGTGGTGGTCAGAACAAAGGATCTTCTTCGGGAAAGACGTATTCCTGGTCGATATCTATTGGGCCTAGAGATAGCATGTGACATCTATTGGGCCCTACTGGTAGGATGGGATATCTATTGGGCCCTACTGGTAGGATGTGATATCTATTGGGCCCTACTGGTAGCATGTGATATCTATTGGGCCCTACTGGTAGGATGGGATATCTATTGGGCCTAGAGATAGCATGTGATATCTATTGGGCCCTACTGGTAGGATGGGATATCTATTGGGCCTAGAGGTAGCATGTGATATCTATTGGGCCAACAGGTAGCATGTGATATCTATTGGGCCTAGAGATAGCATGTGATATCTATTGGGCCTAGAGATAGCATGTGATATCTATTGGGCCTAGAGGTAGCATGTGATATCTATTGGGCCCTACTGGTAGGATGGGATATCTATTGGGCCAACAGGTAGGATGTGATATCTATTGGGCCTAGAGATAGCATGTGATATCTATTGGGCCCTACTGGTAGGATGGGATATCTATTGGGCCAACAGGTAGGATGTGATATCTATTGGGCCTACAGGTAGAATGTGATATCTATCGGGCCTACAGGTAACATGTGATATCTATTAGGCCTAGAGATAGCATGTGATATCTATTGGGCCCTACTGGTAGGATGGGATATCTATTGGGCCAACAGGTAGGATGTGATATCTATTGGGCCTACAGGTAGCATGTGATATCTATCGGGCCTACAGGTAACATGTGATATCTATTGGGCCTAGAGGTAGCATGTGATATCTATTGGGCCCTACTGGTAGGATGTGATATCTATTGGGCCTACAGGTAGGATGTGCTATCTATTGGGCCTACAGGTAACATGTGGTATCTATTGGGCCAACAGGTAGGATGTGATATCTATTGGGCCTACAGGTAGCATGTGATATCTATCGGGCCTACAGGTAACATGTGATATCTATTGGGCCTACAGGTAGGATGTGATATCTATTGGGCCTACAGGTAGCATGTGATATCTATCGGGCCTACAGGTAACATGTGATATCTATTGGGCCAACAGGTAGCATGTGATATCTATTGGGCCTACAGGTAACGTGATATATATTGGGCCTACAGGTAACATGTGATATCTATTGGGCCAACAGGTAGGATGTGATATCTATTGGGTCTACAGGTAGCATGTGATATATATCGGGCCTACAGGTAACATGTGATCTCTATTGGGCCAACAGGTAGGATGTGATATCTATTGGGCCTACAGGTAACATGTGATATCTATTGGGCCTACAGGTAGGATGTGATATCTATTGGGCCTACAGGTAGGATGTGATATCTATTGGGCCTACAGGTAGGATGTGATATATATTGGGCCTACAGGTAGCATTTGATATCTATTGGGCCTACAGGTAGGATGTGATATATATTGGGCCTACAGGCAACATGTGATATCTATTGGGCCTACAGGTAGGATGTGATATCTATTGGGCCTACAGGTAGGATGTGGTATCTATTGGGCCTACAGGTAGCATGTGATACTTATTGGGCCTACAGGTAGGAAGTGATATCTATTGGGCCTACAGGTAACATGTAATATCTATTTGGCCTACAGGTAGGATGTGATATCTATTGGGCCTACAGGGAGGATGTGATATCTATTGGGCCTACAGCGAGGATGTGATATATATTGGGCCTACAGGTAGGATGTGATATCTATTGGGCCTACAGGTAGGATGTGATATCTACTGGGCCTACAGGTAGCATGTGATACTTATTGGGCCTACAGGTAGGAAGTGATATCTATTGGGCCTACAGGTAACATGTAATATCTATTTGGCCTACAGGTAGGATGTGATATCTATTGGGCCTACAGGTAGGATGTGATATCTATTGGGCCTACAGGTGACCTGGTGGGCATTCCAAGCAATATCATTCAATTTCCTTTACAGTGTACTGTATAGGACACATGGTTTTAGGTGGGACGCAACCAATAGTTTCTGTTCATTTCATCACCTGAGAGCCACAACTGCCATGTATTGAATCGGTTTTTATTTTTGCTTTGGGACCAATGTGTTTTATTGAACTGATCAGAATGCATTTCACTGTGGATATAATATATAATATAATAATAATATAACATATCTAAAGTAGGATTGGAAAGAGATTCAATTACATTGAACGTTCCAATGCAGTCGTTTTTATCACAATATCAAATCAATTAAGTAACTTACTGTTATTGTTTTCAATTCAAATAGTAGAAAAAAAAACGAAAAAAGCTTCTTAGTGAAACGCATTTCCTCAAGCTAGGACTGTCTGGGAGTGGCCTGAGTTGAAAACCTGCTGTTATTGGCAGAGAGGTTTGGAACTCTTTCGTATTGGTCTATTAAACTAACTGCAATTTCAGGAAATCTTTCAAACAGCTCCGACACTATAAGGACAAACAGCTCTTACACTATTAAGGACAAACAGCTCTTACACTATAAGGACAAACAGCTCTTACACTATTAAGGACAAACAGCTCTTACACTATAAGGACAAACAGCTCCGACACTATAAGGACAAACAGCTCTACCACTATAAGGACAAACAGCTCTTACACTATAAGGACAAACAGCTCCGACACTATAAGGACAAACAGCTCTTACACTATCAGGACAAACAGCTCTTACATGATCAGGACTAACAGCTCTTACACTTTCAGGACAAACAGCTCTTACACTATAAAGGACAAACAGCTCTTACACTATAAGGACAAACAGCTCTTACACTATCAGGACAAACAGCTCTTACACTATAAAGGACAAACAGCTCTTACACTATCAGGACAAACAGCTCTAACACTATAAGGAGAAACAGCTCTTAAACTATAGGGACAAACATCTCTTACACTATCAGGACAAACAGCTCTTACACTATAAGGACAAACAGCTCTTACACTATAAGGAGAAACAGCTCTTAAACTATAAGGACAAACATCTCTTACACTATCAGGACAAACAGCTCTTACACTATAAGGACAAACAGCTCTACCACTATAAGGACAAACAGCTCTTACACTATAAGGACAAACAGCTCTTACACTATAAAGGACAAACAGCTCTTACACTATAAGGACAAACAGCTCTTACACTATCAGGACAAACAGCTCTTACACTATAAGGACAAACAGCTCCGACACTATAAGGACAAACAGCTCTTACACTATAAGGACAAACAGCTCATACACTATCAGGACAAACAGCTCTTACACTATAAAGGACAAACAGCTCTTACACTATAAGGACAAACAGCTCCGACACTATAAAGGACAAACAGCTCTTACACTATAAGGACAAACAGCTCTTACACTATAAGGACAAACAGCTCTTACACTATCAGGACAAACAGCTCTTACACTATAAAGGACAAACAGCTCTTACACTATAAGGACAAACAGCTCCGACACTATAAGGACAAACAGCTCTTACACTATCAGGACAAACAGCTCTTACACTATAAAGGACAAACAGCTCTTACACTATAAGGACAAACAGCTCTTACACTATTAAGGACAAACAGCTCTAACACTATAAGGACAAACAGCTCTTACACTATCAGGACAAACAGCTCTTACACTATCTGTCACGACTGCTGCCGAAGTCGTTGCCTCTCCTTGTTCGGGCGGTGCTCGGCGTTCGACGTCACCGGTCTTCTAGCCATCATTGATCCTTTTTTCATTTTCCATTGGTTTTGTCTTGTCTTCCCATACACCTGTTTTCAATCCCATTCATTACCTGTTGTGTATTTAACCCTCTGTTTCCCCTCATGTCTTTGTCAGAGATTGTTTTATTGTCAGTGTAGTGTGATTGTTGTATAGGTGTGCGTCGGGTCCTTGTACCCATGTTTATGTACATTTAGTGTTATGGAGCATACTCCGTGGACTTTATTAAAAGACTCCATTTTACACTCCATTTGACTCTCCTGCGCCTGACTTCCCTGCCACCTATTACATCTACGCATGACAGAATCTCTGACCAAATATATGAAGTCAGCAGGAGAGGACACTATGCCCATGGAGCTGGAGGAACGCGTTCAGGAACAAGCTAGGGAGATTGACGTTATCAGCTCCGTCATGGATCACATTGCCATGAAAATGGATCGCTGGGAGAGACAGGGAGTTTCTCCAGCGCCACCACCACCACAACCGGAATCTCCCGTGAACGATTTTTCCTCTCCGGAATCGAGGATCCATTTATCCCTACCTACGGGATACAACGGAGATACTGCCGGCTGCCAGGGTTTCCTCCTTAAACTGAACTTGTATCTAGCCACGGCCTCCCCAGTACCATCTGACCGTGAGAAGAGTTACGCCCTCGTCTCATGCCTCACCGGGAAAGCCCTGGAATGGGCCAGCGCTGTGTGTAGTAGGGAGGTTGCGGCGCTGGACCATTTTGAGGAGTTCACCCGCCAATTCCGGATAGTATTCGATCACCCACCTGAAGGCAAAGGAGCGGGTGAGCTTCTCTATCATCTGAGGCAGGAGACGAGGAGTGCACAGGATTTTGCCTTGGAGTTTAGGACCTTGGCTGCCGGCGCTGGATGGAGCGACAGGGCCCTGATCGACCATTACCGTTGTAGTCTACGCGAGGACGTCCGTCGGGAGCTGGCCTGTAGAGACACCACCCTCACCTTCGACCAGCTGGTGGACATGTCCATCAGGCTGGACAACATGCTGGCTACTCGTGGACGTCTAGATCGGGGTCTGGTTGTTCCATCCTCCCGCACCCTCTCTCCCGAACCTATGGAATTGGGAGGGATGGTGCGCAGGGAGACCGGAGGGGGTTCCCGCTCGAGCACCATTCAAGGTCGCAGAGAGCACACTGCTGGTCGGTGCCGGGTTGGTTCCTCTGGGAATAGAGAGGGCAGGCAGGGCATTCTGGCGTCACCCCAGGTGAGTAGGCACCATTCTCATCCAGAGCCCTCTGCTGCACTAATTTTTGTCTCTGTCTCTTTTCCTGACTTTTCACTGCATTCCCAGTATAAGGCGCTAGTAGATTCGGGTGCGGCTGGAAATTTCATTAATAAAAGTCTAGCTCATAGTTTAGGGATCCCTATTGTTCCTGTGGATATGCCTTTCCCTATTCATGCCTTAGATAGTCGACCATTAGGGTCAGGGTTTATCAGGGAGGTAACCGCACCTTTGTGTATGATAACGCAGGAGGGTCACAAGGAGAAGATTAGTCTTTTCCTTATTGATTCTCCTGCGTATTCTGTGGTGCTAGGCCTACCCTGGTTAGTTTGTCATAACCCCACTGTTTCTTGGCCACAGAGGGCTCTCACAGGGTGGTCGCGAGAATGCTCAGGTAGGTGTTTAGGGGTTTCCGTTGGTGCTACTACGGTGGAAAGTCCAGACCAGGTCTCCACCGTGCGCATTCCCCCCGAATATGCCGATTTGGCTCTCGCCTTCTGTAAAAAGAAGGCGACTCAATTACCACCCCATCGACTGGGGGATTGTGCGATAGATCTCCTGGTAGACGCTGCATATCCCAAGAGTCACGTGTATCCCCTGTCGCAAGCGGAGACGGAGGCTATGGAGACATATATCTCTGAATCCCTGCATCAGGGGTTCATTCAGCCATCCATTTCACCCGTCTCTTCGAGTTTCTTTTTTGTGAAAAAAAAAGGATGGCGGTTTACGCCCGTGCGTTGATTATCGAGGTCTTAATAAAATCACAGTGAAATATAGTTACCCGCTACCTCTGATCAATACGATTATTGAGTTAATGCACGGGGCACGTTTTTTCACAAAATTGGATCTCAGGAGTGCGTACAATCTGGTGCGTATTAAGAAGGGTGATGAGTGGAAGACGGCATTTAGCACCACCTCAGGTCATTATGAGTACCTGGTCATGCCATATGGGTTGATGAATGCTCCATCAGTTTTCCAATCATTTGTAGATGAGATCTTCAGGGACCTGCACGGGCAGGGTGTAGTGGTGTATATCGATGATATTCTGATATACTCTGCTACACGCGCCGAGCATGTGTCCCTGGTGCGCAGGGTGCTTGGTCGCCTGTTGGAGCATGATCTATATGTCAAGTCTGAGAAATGCTTGTTTTTCCAACAATCCATCTCCTTCCTAGGGCATCGGATTTCCACTTCAGGAGTGGAGATGGAGAGCGACCGCATTACAGCCGTGCGTAATTGGCCGACTCCAACCACGGTAAAGGAGTTGCAGCGTTTTTTTGGGGTTTTCCAATTACTACCGGAGGTTTATCCGGGGTTTTGGTCAGGTGGCAGCTCCCATTACCTCACTGCTAAAGGGGGGCCCGGTGCGCTTGCAGTGGTCGGCTGAGGCGAACAGGGCTTTTGAGCACCTGAAGACTCTGTTTACTTCTGCGCCTGTGCTGGCTCATCCGGATCCCTCTTTGCCATTCATAGTGGAGGTGGACGCATCCGAAGCTGGGATAGGAGCAGTGCTCTCTCAGCGTTCGGGTACGCCACTGAAGCTTCGCCCCTGTGCTTTCTTTTCTAAGAAGCTCAGCCCGGCGGAGCGAAACTATGATGTGGGGAACCGGGAGCTGTTAGCTGTCGTAGAAGCTTTGAAGGTGTGGAGGCATTGGCTTGAGGGGGCTAAACACCCTTTTCTCATCTGGACTGACCACCGCAATCTGGAGTATATCCGGCAGGCAAAGAGATTGAATCCTCGCCAGGCAAGGTGGGCCATGTTTTTCACTCGTTTTGTGTTTACTCTTTCTTACAGACCAGGCTCCCAGAACGTTAAGGCAGACGCATTGTCTCGGCTGTATGACACAGAGGAGCGGTCCATGGATCCCACTCCCATACTCCCAGCTTCGTGTTTGGTGGCGCCAGTAGTGTGGGAGCTGGACGCGGACATTGAGCGGGCGTCACGTGCAGAGCCTTCTCCCCCTGAGTGTCCAGCTGGTCGTCTGTACGTTCCGTCTGCTGTACGCGACCGATTGATATATTGGGCTCACACGTCACCCTCCTCTGGTCACCCTGGGATAGGTCGGACGATGCGCTGTCTTGACGGGAGATACTGGTGGCCCACTTTAGCTAAGGACGTGAGGATTTATGTTTCTTCCTGCTCGGTGTGCGCCCAGTGCAAGGCTCCTAGACACCTGCCCAGAGGTAAGCTACAACCTCTACCCGTTCCTCAACGGCCGTGGTCACACCTGTCGGTGGATTTTTTGACCGATCTTCCACCTTCACAGGGTTACACCACGATCCTGGTCGTTGTGGATCGGTTTTCTAAGTCCTGTCGTCTCCTCCCTTTGCCCGGTCTCCCTACGGCCTTACAAACTGCAGAGGCCCTGTTTACACACGTTTTCCGGCACTATGGGGTGCCTGAGGATATAGTGTCTGATCGGGGTCCCCAGTTCACATCAAGGGTCTGGAAGGCGTTCATGGAGCGTCTGGGGATCTCGGTTAGTCTTACCTCAGGTTTTCACCCCGAGAGTAATGGGCAGGTGGAGAGAGTTAACCAGGATGTGGGTAGGTTTCTGCGGTCTTATTGCCAGGATCGGCCGGGGGAGTGGGCGAAGTTCGTGCCCTGGGCAGAGATGGCTCAGAACTCGCTACGTCACTCCTCCACTAACCTTACTCCCTTTCAATGTGTATTAGGGTATCAGCCGGTTCTGGCTCCTTGGCATCAGAGCCAGACCGAGGCCCCTGCGGTGGACAATTGGTTTCGGCACGCTGAGGAGACCTGGGAGGCAGCCCACGTCCACCTTCAGCGTGCAATAAGGCGCCAGAAAATTGGCGCAGACCGTCGCCGCAGTGAGGCCCCAGTGTTCGCACCAGGGGACAGGGTCTGGCTCTCGACCCGAAACCTGCCCCTTCGCCTTCTCTGCCGGAAGCTGGGTCCGCGGTTTGTGGGGCCGTTTAAAGTCCTGAGGAGAGTGAACGAGGTATGTTATAGGTTACAACTACCCACTCATTACCGTATTAACCCCTCGTTCCATGTGTCTCTCCTCAGGCCGATGGTGGCTGGCCCGCTCCAGGAGGCTGAAGTGCGTAATGTTCCTCCGCCTCCTCTAGACATCGAGGGGGTTCCGGCGTACTCTGTTCGATCCATTTTGGATTCGAGACGTCGGGCGAGGGGCCTTCAGTACCTCGTGGACTGGGAGGGGTACGGGCCGGAGGAGAGATGCTGGGTTCCGGTGGAGGACGTGTTAGATCCTTCCATGTTATCAGAATTCCACCGTCTCCATCCGGATCGCCCTGCACCTCGCCTTCCGGGTCGTCCCCGAGGCCGGTGTCGACGCGCAGCTGGAGCCGCGCGTCAGGGGGGGGGTACTGTCACGACTGCTGCCGAAGTCGTTGCCTCTCCTTGTTCGGGCGGTGCTCGGCGTTCGACGTCACCGGTCTTCTAGCCATCATTGATCCTTTTTTCATTTTCCATTGGTTTTGTCTTGTCTTCCCATACACCTGTTTTCAATCCCATTCATTACCTGTTGTGTATTTAACCCTCTGTTTCCCCTCATGTCTTTGTCAGAGATTGTTTTATTGTCAGTGTAGTGTGATTGTTGTATAGGTGTGCGTCGGGTCCTTGTACCCATGTTTATGTACATTTAGTGTTATGGAGCATACTCCGTGGACTTTATTAAAAGACTCCATTTTACACTCCATTTGACTCTCCTGCGCCTGACTTCCCTGCCACCTATTACATCTACGCATGACACTATCAGGACAAACAGCTCTTACACTATAAAGGACAAACAGCTCTTACACTATAAGGACAAACAGCTCTTACACTATAAGGACAAACAGCTCTTACACTATAAGGACAAACAGCTCTTACACTATAAGGACAAACAGATCTTACACTATAAGGACAAACAGCTCTTACACTATAAGGACAAACAGCTCTTACACTATAAGGACAAACAGCTCTTACACTATAAGGACAAACAGCTCTTACACTATAAGGACAAACAGCTCTAACACCACTATAAGGACAAACAGCTCTTACACTATAAGGACAAACAGCTGTAACACTATAAAGGACAAACAGCTCTTACACTATAAGGACAAACAGCTCTTACACTATAAGGACAAACAGCTCTAACACCACTATAAGGACAAACAGCTCTTACACTATAAGGACAAACAGCTCTTACACTATAAGGACAAACAGCTCTAACACCACCATAAGGACAAACAGCTCTTACACTATAAGGACAAACAGATCTTACACTATAAGGACAAACAGCTCTTACACTATAAGGACAAACAGCTCTTACACTATAAGGACAAACAGCTCTAACACCACTATAAGGACAAACAGCTCTTACACTATAAGGACAAACAGCTCTTACACTATAAGGACAAACAGCTCTAACACCACCATAAGGACAAACAGCTCTTACACTATAAGGACAAACAGATCTTACACTATAAGGACAAACAGCTCTTACACTATAAGGACAAACAGCTCTTACACTATAAGGACAAACAGCTCTTACACTATAAGGACAAACAGCTCTACCACTATAAGGACAAACAGCTCCGACACTATAAGGACAAACAGCTCTTACACTATCAGGACAAACAGCTCTTACACTATAAGGACAAACAGCTCTATCACTATAAGGACAAACAGCTTTTACACTATGAGGACAAACAGCTCTTACACTATAAGGACAAACAGCTCTACCACTATAAGGACAAACAGCTCTTACACTATAAGGACAAACAGCTCTTACACTATAAGGACAAACAGCTCTTACACTATAAGGACAAACAGCTCTTACACTATAAGGACAAACAGCTCTACCACTATAAGGACAAACAGCTCTTACACTATAAGGACATTAGCATCCTTTTCACAAGTTCACAGTATTCTTCCAACCCCAGTGTGGAAATCTAAAACATAGGCAAATCCCATTTTTGACCACACTGGGCCTTTAAGTCGTAAGTAGGATAGGGGTTCTTACAGCTTCTTTACTATTATAACCCCGGAGTTACTTCCTGTAAACCTGTTTCATTGATTTGTTGTCTTAATATACAATGCAAGGCAGCTGTGTGTGTGTGTGTGTGTGTGTGTGTGTGTGTGTGTGTGTGTGTGTGTGTGTGTGTGTGTGTGTGTGTGTGTGTGTGTGTGTGTGTGTGCGTGCGTGCGTGCGTGCGTGCGTGCGTGCGTGCGTGCGTGCGTGCGTGCGTGTGTGTGTGTGTGTTGTATTGGGAGGTTGGATTGTGATAGGGATTTGCAGCGTGCGACACAGGCTGCTGGTATAGAGTGAAGGGATCCGTCAGCCGGGCTGGGAATGGCTTTTTAGAATGAGATTTATTCATGGGATTTGCATGAGAGATTCGTGTCAGTCAATTTCAGAGGCATCTGCTGTACTTAAAGAATCCGAAGCTACACACCTCTTTGATCTGGAGATGATTCATGTCAACTGACAGCTTGTTATTGTTATCACAAAGTAAACAAACACACATTCATTTCACACAGTCACAAGTATGTGTGTCTAGGTTTTCCTGCATGTACACACACCCACACAGAAAAATAAATTAACATGCTATAGCTGTTTACAACCGACTGTCATTTAACTGAATGTAATTTAACTTGATATCATGTTTTCAACTGTCTAGAGACAGCAGGAGTGGTAGAGATACTCTCAATGATCGGCTATGAAAAGCCAACTGACATTTACTCCTGAGGTGCTGACTTGCTGCACCCTCGACAACCACTGTGATTATTATTATTTGACCATGCTGGTCATTTATGAACATTTGAACATCTTGGCCAAGTTCTGTTATAATCTCCATCCGGCACAGCCAGAAGAGGACTGGCCACCCCACATAGCCTGGTTCCTCTCTAGGTTTCTTCCTAGGTTTTGGCCTTTCTAGGGAGTTTTTCCTAGCCACCGTGCTTCTACACCTGCATTGCTTGCTGTTTGGGGTTTTAGGCTGGGTTTCTGTACAGCACTTTGAGATATCAGCTGATGTAAGAAGGGCTTTACAAATAAATTGATGTAATGTAACTGAATGTAATGTAACCTAATGTCATGTAAATTAATGTAATGTAACCTAATGTAATGTAAATTCATGTAATGTAAATTAATGTAATGTAACCTAATGTAATGTAACCTAATGTAATGTAACCTAATGTAATGTAAATGAATGTAATGTAACCTAATGTAATGTAACTGAATGTAATGTAACCTAATGTAATGTAAATTAATGTAATCAGTCAAAACATGTCAATAATTTTTTGGGATTATATATATTTTTTATTTAACATTTATTTAAACTAGGCAATTCAGTTAAGAATAAATTCTTATTTACAATGACGGCCTACCCCCGGCCAAACCCCGGACGACACTGTGCCAATTGTGCGCCGCCCTGTGGGACTCCCAATCACGGCCAGTAGTGACACGGCCTGGAATCGAACCAGGGTCTGTAGTGACGCCTCTAGCACTGAGATGCGGTGCCTTAGACCGCTGCGCCACTCGGCAGCCCATTTCCTGTTCCTGTTGTTGGTAAATGTCTAATGCCGTGCAAACTTCTAAATAAAAGAGACGCTCTCGGAGCTCAGATGCAAAACAACATTTTTTACCAATGTTTTTGACAGCCAAGCTGTATTCATCAGGGTATAATCACAAACACTGCGGAATGACTCGTTTATAGAGTGTCAAAAGATACACAGGTGTCTGTAATCATAGCCAATAGTGGGCTAATATCATTGGTTAATTCTCAAATATTAAAATGGCATACAAACAACAGCATACAAACAACAAATGGATAGCATACAGGTCATTGATTCATTTTAGACTACACAAGCTTACAAACAATTACAATGGCAAAGTCACAATAATCACAAGAATGGCTTCAGATCAAAGTCTACGTTGAGAACGAAGGGAGCAAGGGTCTTTAAATTAAAGATCCAGGCAGTGTAACGGTTTTCTTGAAGTGAAGGAGAGGTGGACCAAAACGCAGCGTGGTGGTTATTCATGGTTCTTTAATATAGACACTATACATGAATAAACTAACAAAACAAGAAATGTGGAAAATAATAAATAAATAAAAATAAACAGCCCTATCTGGTGCAAACACAGAGACAGGAACAATCACCCACAAACACACAGTGAAACCCAGGCTACCTAAGTATGATTCTCAATCAGAGACAACTAATGACACCTGCCTCTGATTGAGAACCATACTAGGCCGAAACATAGAAATACCCAAATCATAGAAAAACAAACATAGACTGCCCACCCCAACTCACGCCCTGACCATATTAACTAATGACAAAGCAAAGGAAATAAAGGTCAGAACGTGACAGGCAGCCTCTCGTTTTAACAATAAATTATCAAGGTCACCCCCTCTCCTAGGGAGGGTGACATGTTCGATGCCAATATAACGCAGAGACGAAATCGAGTGGCCTGCCTCCAAGAAGTGGGCCCCAACTGGATAAGTAAAGTTTTTACACCTAATGGTGCTACGATGCTCTGAGATACGTACTTTTAATTCACACTTTGTTTTACCCACATCATTTTTACCACAAGGACAAGTTACAAGATAAATAACTGCCTTAGTGGCGCACGTAATAACACCTTTGATTGGGATCCCTGTTTGTGGGTGTTTGAAGGATCTACATTTATAAGTGCCATTGCATTGAGCACAGTCATTACATTTGTAATTTCCATCCAGTAGGGGCGCAAATAGACGTTGTTCAGAAATATCTTGGGGTGGTAAATCAGAGTGTACCAATTGGTTTCTGAGATTTCTGCCCCGCGAGAATACGACCAAGGGAAGGTCCGAAAACACATTACCGAGACGATCATCGGATTTTAGGATGTGCCAATGTTTGTGAACGATTCCTTTAATTTGTTCAGAGCACTTTGAATAGCGGGGTAGTTAGAACACAAGAATGCGTCTTTTTGCGAGACTGACCTTGAAAAAGGTCATGTCTCGTTTTGTTTTGAAGTTTCTCAATGGCAATATTAATCTGATCATTTTTGTAGGCCCTCTCCTTGAACTTTCTTTGATTCTCGGCCAAACGAGTCATTCCACAGTGTTTGTGATTATACCCTGATGAAGACAGCTTGGCTGTCGAAACGTTGGTAATTACATTTTTGCATATGAGCTCCTTGAGTGTGCAGGTCTCTTTAATTTTCAAGTTTTCAACTCCGCTAGCTAGCACCTCTAGCTAGCACCTCTAGCCAGCACCTCTAGCCAGCACCTCTAGCCAGCACCTCTAGCCAGCACCTCTAGCCAGCACCTCTAGCCAGCACCTCTAGCCAGCACCTCTAGCCAGCACCTCACCTAAATAGGTGTGCGTTTCTTTTTCTTCTAGATAATGCAGTGCAAAAACCTGCGACATGCAAAGTGTCTCCCAACTGAGCCTCTGCTACAGCTTTACACTGTCCTAACTCTGCTACAGCTTTACACTGTCCTAACTCTGCTTTACACTGTCCTAACTCTGCTACAGCTTTACACTGTCCTAACTCTGCTTTACACTGTCCTAACTCTGCTACAGCTTTACACTGTCCTAACTCTGCTACTGCTTTACACTGTCCTAACTCTGCTACTGTTTACACTGTCCTAACTCTGCTACTGCTTTACACTGTCCTAACTCTGCTTTACACTGTCCTAACTCTGCTACAGCTTTACACTGTCCTAACTCTGCTTTACACTGTCCTAACTCTGCTACAGCTTTACACTGTCCTAACTCTGATTTACACTGTCCCAACTCTGATTTACACTGTCCTAACTCTGCCACAGATTTACACCGTCCTAACTCTGCTTTACACTGTCCTAACTCTGCTACAGCTTTACACTGTCCTAACTCTGCTACTGCTTTACACTGTCCTAACTCTGATTTACACTGTCCTAACTCTGCTACTGCTTTACACTGTCCTAACTCTGCTACTGCTTTACACTGTCCTAACTCTGATTTACACTGTCCTAACTCTGCTACTGTTTACACTGTCCTAACTCTGATACTGTTTACACTGTCCTAACTCTGCTTTACACTGTCCTAACTCTGCTACTGTTTACACTGTCCTAACTCTGCTACTGCTTTACACTGTCCTAACTCTGCTACTGTTTACACTGTCCTAACTCTGCTTTACACTGTCCTAACTCAGCTACTGCTTTACACTGTCCTAACTCTGCTACAGCTTTACACTGTCCTAACTCTGGTTTACACTGTCCTAACTCTGCTACTGCTTTACACCGTCCTAACTCTGGTTTACACTGTCCTAACTCTGCTACTGCTTTACACCGTCCTAACTCTGCTTTACACTACAGCTTTACACTGTCCCAACTCTGATTTACACTGTCCTAACTCTGCTACTGCTTTACACTGTCCTAACTCTGATTTACACTGTCCTAACTCTGCTACAGCTTTACACTGTCCTAACTCTGCTTTACACTGTCCTAACTCTGCTACAGCTTTACACTGTCCTAACTCTGCTACTGCTTTACACTGTCCTAACTCTGCTTTACACTGTCCTAACTCTGCTACAGCTTTACACTGTCCTAACTCTGCTACTGCTTTACACTGTCCTAACTCTGCTACTGTTTACACTGTCCTAACTCTGCTACTGCTTTACACTGTCCTAACTCTGCTTTACACTGTCCTAACTCTGCTACAGCTTTACACTGTCCTAACTCTGCTTTACACTGTCCTAACTCTGCTACAGCTTTACACTGTCCTAACTCTGCTTTACACTGTCCTAACTCTGCTACAGCTTTACACTGTCCTAACTCTGCTACTGCTTTACACTGTCCTAACTCTGCTACTGTTTACACTGTCCTAACTCTGCTACTGCTTTACACTGTCCTAACTCTGCTTTACACTGTCCTAACTCTGCTACAGCTTTACACTGTCCTAACTCTGCTTTACACTGTCCTAACTCTGCTACAGCTTTACACTGTCCTAACTCTGATTTACACTGTCCCAACTCTGATTTACACTGTCCTAACTCTGCCACAGATTTACACCGTCCTAACTCTGCTTTACACTGTCCTAACTCTGCTACAGCTTTACACTGTCCTAACTCTGCTACTGCTTTACACTGTCCTAACTCTGATTTACACTGTCCTAACTCTGCTACTGCTTTACACTGTCCTAACTCTGCTACTGCTTTACACTGTCCTAACTCTGATTTACACTGTCCTAACTCTGCTACTGTTTACACTGTCCTAACTCTGATACTGTTTACACTGTCCTAACTCTGCTTTACACTGTCCTAACTCTGCTACTGTTTACACTGTCCTAACTCTGCTACTGCTTTACACTGTCCTAACTCTGCTACTGTTTACACTGTCCTAACTCTGCTTTACACTGTCCTAACTCGGCTACTGCTTTACACTGTCCTAACTCTGCTACAGCTTTACACTGTCCTAACTCTGGTTTACACTGTCCTAACTCTGCTACTGCTTTACACCGTCCTAACTCTGGTTTACACTGTCCTAACTCTGCTACTGCTTTACACCGTCCTAACTCTGCTTTACACTACAGCTTTACACTGTCCCAACTCTGATTTACACTGTCCTAACTCTGCTACTGCTTTACACTGTCCTAACTCTGCTTTACACTGTCCTAACTCTGCTACAGCTTTACACTGTCCTAACTCTGCTTTACACTGTCCTAACTCTGCTACAGCTTTACACTGTCCTAACTCTGCTACTGCTTTACACTGTCCTAACTCTGCTTTACACTGTCCTAACTCTGCTACAGCTTTACACTGTCCTAACTCTGCTTTACACTGTCCTAACTCTGCTACAGCTTTACACTGTCCTAACTCTGATTTACACTGTCCCAACTCTGATTTACACTGTCCTAACTCTGCCACAGATTTACACCGTCCTAACTCTGCTTTACACTGTCCTAACTCTGCTACAGCTTTACACTGTCCTAACTCTGCTACTGCTTTACACTGTCCTAACTCTGCTACAGCTTTACACCGTCCTAACTCTGGTTTACACTGTCCTAACTCTGCTACTGCTTTACACCGTCCTAACTCTGCTTTACACTACAGCTTTACACTGTCCCAACTCTGATTTACACTGTCCTAACTCTGCTACAGCTTTACACTGTCCTAACTCTGCTACAGATTTCCACTGTCCTAACTCGGCTACAGATTTACACTGTCCTAACTCTGCTACTGCTTTACACTGTCCTAACTCTGCTACAGATTTACACTGTCCTAACTCTGCTACTGCTTTACACTGTCCTAACTCGGCTACAGATTTACACTGTCCTAACTCTGCTACTGCTTTACACTGTCCTAACTCTGCTGCTGCTTTACACTGTCCTAACTCTGCTTTACACTGTCCTAACTCTGCTATACACTGTCCTAACTCTGCTACAGATTTCCACTGTCCTAACTCTGCTTTACACTGTCCTAACTCTGCTACAGATTTCCACTGTCCTAACTCTGCTACTGCTTTACACTGTCCTAACTCTGCTACAGCTTTACACTGTCCTAACTCTGCTACTGCTTTACACTGTCCTAACTCTGCTACAGATTTCCACTGTCCTAACTCTGCTTTACACTGTCCTAACTCTGCTACAGATTTACACTGTCCTAACTCTGCTACAGATTTACACTGTCCTAACTCAGCTACAGCTTTACACTGTCCCAACTCTGATTTACACTGTCCTAACTCTGCTACTGTTTACACTGTACCAACTCTGATTTACACTGTCCTAACTCTGATTTACACTGTCCTAACTCTGCTACAGCTTTACACTGTCCTAACTCTGATTTACACTGTCCTAACTCTGCTACAGCTTTACACTGTCCTAACTCTGCCACAGATTTACACCGTCCTAACTCTGCTTTACACTGTCCTAACTATGCTACTGTTTACACTGTCCTAACTCTGCTACTGCTTTACACTGTCCTAACTCTGCTTTACACTGTCCTAACTCTGCTACAGCTTTACACTGTCCTAACTCTGCTACTGCTTTACACTGTCCTAACTCAGCTACAGCTTTACACTGTCCTAACTCTGCCACAGATTTACACTGTCCCAACTCTGATTTACACTGTCCTAACTCTGCTACTGCTTTACACTGTCCTAACTCTGATTTACACTGTCCTAACTCTGCTACTGCTTTACACTGTCCTAACTCTGCTACTGCTTTACACTGTCCTAACTCTGATTTACACTGTCCTAACTCTGCTACTGTTTACACTGTCCTAACTCTGATACTGTTTACACTGTCCTAACTCTGCTTTACACTGTCCTAACTCTGCTACTGTTTACACTGTCCTAACTCTGCTACTGCTTTACACTGTCCTAACTCTGCTACTGTTTACACTGTCCTAACTCTGCTTTACACTGTCCTAACTCTGCTACAGCTTTACACTGTCCTAACTCTGCTACTGCTTTACACTGTCCTACCTCTGCTACAGATTTACACTGTCCCAACTCTGATTTACACTGTCCTAACTCTGCTACTGCTTTACACTGTCCTAACTCTGATTTACACTGTCCTAACTCTGCTACTGCTTTACACTGTCCTAACTCTGCTACTGCTTTACACTGTCCTAACTCTGATTTACACTGTCCTAACTCTGCTACTGTTTACACTGTCCTAACTCTGATACTGTTTACACTGTCCTAACTCTGCTTTACACTGTCCTAACTCTGCTACTGTTTACACTGTCCTAACTCTGCTACTGCTTTACACTGTCCTAACTCTGCTACTGTTTACACTGTCCTAACTCTGCTTTACACTGTCCTAACTCTGCTACTGTTTACACTGTCCTAACTCTGCTACTGCTTTACACTGTCCTAACTCTGCTACTGTTTACACTGTCCTAACTCTGCTTTACACTGTCCTAACTCTGCTACAGCTTTACACTGTCCTAACTCTGCTACTGCTTTACACTGTCCTACCTCTGCTACAGATTTACACTGTCCCAACTCTGATTTACACTGTCCTAACTCTGCTACTGCTTTACACTGTCCTAACTCTGATTTACACTGTCCTAACTCTGCTACTGCTTTACACTGTCCTAACTCTGCTACTGCTTTACACTGTCCTAACTCTGATTTACACTGTCCTAACTCTGCTACTGTTTACACTGTCCTAACTCTGATACTGTTTACACTGTCCTAACTCTGCTTTACACTGTCCTAACTCTGCTACTGTTTACACTGTCCTAACTCTGCTACTGCTTTACACTGTCCTAACTCTGCTACTGTTTACACTGTCCTAACTCTGCTTTACACTGTCCTAACTCGGCTACAGATTTACACTGTCCTAACTCTGCTACTGCTTTACACTGTCCTAACTCTGCTACAGATTTACACTGTCCTAACTCTGCTACTGCTTTACACTGTCCTAACTCGGCTACAGATTTACACTGTCCTAACTCTGCTACTGCTTTACACTGTCCTAACTCTGCTGCTGCTTTACACTGTCCTAACTCTGCTTTACACTGTCCTAACTCTGCTATACACTGTCCTAACTCTGCTACAGATTTCCACTGTCCTAACTCTGCTTTACACTGTCCAAACTCTGCTACAGATTTCCACTGTCCTAACTCTGCTACTGCTTTACACTGTCCTAACTCTGCTACAGCTTTACACTGTCCTAACTCTGCTACTGCTTTACACTGTCCTAACTCTGCTACAGATTTCCACTGTCCTAACTCTGCTTTACACTGTCCTAACTCTGCTACAGATTTACACTGTCCTAACTCTGCTACAGATTTACACTGTCCTAACTCAGCTACAGCTTTACACTGTCCCAACTCTGATTTACACTGTCCTAACTCTGCTACTGTTTACACTGTACCAACTCTGATTTACACTGTCCTAACTCTGATTTACACTGTCCTAACTCTGCTACAGCTTTACACTGTCCTAACTCTGATTTACACTGTCCTAACTCTGCTACAGCTTTACACTGTCCTAACTCTGCCACAGATTTACACCGTCCTAACTCTGCTTTACACTGTCCTAACTATGCTACTGTTTACACTGTCCTAACTCTGCTACTGCTTTACACTGTCCTAACTCTGCTTTACACTGTCCTAACTCTGCTACAGCTTTACACTGTCCTAACTCTGCTACTGCTTTACACTGTCCTAACTCAGCTACAGCTTTACACTGTCCTAACTCTGCCACAGATTTACACTGTCCCAACTCTGATTTACACTGTCCTAACTCTGCTACTGCTTTACACTGTCCTAACTCTGATTTACACTGTCCTAACTCTGCTACTGCTTTACACTGTCCTAACTCTGCTACTGCTTTACACTGTCCTAACTCTGATTTACACTGTCCTAACTCTGCTACTGTTTACACTGTCCTAACTCTGATACTGTTTACACTGTCCTAACTCTGCTTTACACTGTCCTAACTCTGCTATACACTGTCCTAACTCTGCTACAGATTTCCACTGTCCTAACTCTGCTTTACACTGTCCAAACTCTGCTACAGATTTCCACTGTCCTAACTCTGCTACTGCTTTACACTGTCCTAACTCTGCTACAGCTTTACACTGTCCTAACTCTGCTACTGCTTTACACTGTCCTAACTCTGCTACAGATTTCCACTGTCCTAACTCTGCTTTACACTGTCCTAACTCTGCTACAGATTTACACTGTCCTAACTCTGCTACAGATTTACACTGTCCTAACTCAGCTACAGCTTTACACTGTCCCAACTCTGATTTACACTGTCCTAACTCTGCTACTGTTTACACTGTACCAACTCTGATTTACACTGTCCTAACTCTGATTTACACTGTCCTAACTCTGCTACAGCTTTACACTGTCCTAACTCTGATTTACACTGTCCTAACTCTGCTACAGCTTTACACTGTCCTAACTCTGCCACAGATTTACACCGTCCTAACTCTGCTTTACACTGTCCTAACTATGCTACTGTTTACACTGTCCTAACTCTGCTACTGCTTTACACTGTCCTAACTCTGCTTTACACTGTCCTAACTCTGCTACAGCTTTACACTGTCCTAACTCTGCTACTGCTTTACACTGTCCTAACTCAGCTACAGCTTTACACTGTCCTAACTCTGCCACAGATTTACACTGTCCCAACTCTGATTTACACTGTCCTAACTCTGCTACTGCTTTACACTGTCCTAACTCTGATTTACACTGTCCTAACTCTGCTACTGCTTTACACTGTCCTAACTCTGCTACTGCTTTACACTGTCCTAACTCTGATTTACACTGTCCTAACTCTGCTACTGTTTACACTGTCCTAACTCTGATACTGTTTACACTGTCCTAACTCTGCTTTACACTGTCCTAACTCTGCTACTGTTTACACTGTCCTAACTCTGCTACTGCTTTACACTGTCCTAACTCTGCTACTGTTTACACTGTCCTAACTCTGCTTTACACTGTCCTAACTCTGCTACAGCTTTACACTGTCCTAACTCTGCTACTGCTTTACACTGTCCTAACTCTGCTACAGCTTTACACTGTCCTAACTCTGGTTTACACTGTCCTAACTCTGCTACTGCTTTACACCGTCCTAACTCTGGTTTACACTGTCCTAACTCTGCTACTGCTTTACACCGTCCTAACTCTGCTTTACACTACAGCTTTACACTGTCCCAACTCTGATTTACACTGTCCTAACTCTGCTACAGCTTTACACTGTCCTAACTCTGCTTTACACTGTCCTAACTCTGCTACTGCTTTACACTGTCCTAACTCTGCTTTACACTGTCCTAACTCTGCTACAGCTTTACACTGTCCTAACTCTGCTACTGCTTTACACTGTCCTAACTCTGCTACTGTTTACACTGTCCTAACTCTGCTACTGCTTTACACTGTCCTAACTCTGCTTTACACTGTCCTAACTCTGCTACAGCTTTACACTGTCCTAACTCTGCTTTACACTGTCCTAACTCTGCTACAGCTTTACACTGTCCTAACTCTGATTTACACTGTCCCAACTCTGATTTACACTGTCCTAACTCTGCCACAGATTTACACCGTCCTAACTCTGCTTTACACTGTCCTAACTCTGCTACAGCTTTACACTGTCCTAACTCTGCTACTGCTTTACACTGTCCTAACTCTGCTACAGCTTTACACCGTCCTAACTCTGGTTTACACTGTCCTAACTCTGCTACTGCTTTACACCGTCCTAACTCTGCTTTACACTACAGCTTTACACTGTCCCAACTCTGATTTACACTGTCCTAACTCTGCTACAGCTTTACACTGTCCTAACTCTGCTACAGATTTCCACTGTCCTAACTCGGCTACAGATTTACACTGTCCTAACTCTGCTACTGCTTTACACTGTCCTAACTCTGCTACAGATTTACACTGTCCTAACTCTGCTACTGCTTTACACTGTCCTAACTCGGCTACAGATTTACACTGTCCTAACTCTGCTACTGCTTTACACTGTCCTAACTCTGCTGCTGCTTTACACTGTCCTAACTCTGCTTTACACTGTCCTAACTCTGCTATACACTGTCCTAACTCTGCTACAGATTTCCACTGTCCTAACTCTGCTTTACACTGTCCTAACTCTGCTACAGATTTCCACTGTCCTAACTCTGCTACTGCTTTACACTGTCCTAACTCTGCTACAGCTTTACACTGTCCTAACTCTGCTACTGCTTTACACTGTCCTAACTCTGCTACAGATTTCCACTGTCCTAACTCTGCTTTACACTGTCCTAACTCTGCTACAGATTTACACTGTCCTAACTCTGCTACAGATTTACACTGTCCTAACTCAGCTACAGCTTTACACTGTCCTAACTCTGCCACAGATTTACACTGTCCCAACTCTGATTTACACTGTCCTAACTCTGCTACTGTTTACACTGTACCAACTCTGATTTACACTGTCCTAACTCTGATTTACACTGTCCTAACTCTGCTACAGCTTTACACTGTCCTAACTCTGATTTACACTGTCCTAACTCTGCTACAGCTTTACACTGTCCTAACTCTACCACAGATTTACACCGTCCTAACTCTGCTTTACACTGTCCTAACTATGCTACTGTTTACACTGTCCTAACTCTGCTACTGCTTTACACTGTCCTAACTCTGCTTTACACTGTCCTAACTCTGCTACAGCTTTACACTCTCCTAACTCTGCTACTGCTTTACACTGTCCTAACTCAGCTACAGCTTTACACTGTCCTAACTCTGCCACAGATTTACACTGTCCCAACTCTGATTTACACTGTCCTAACTCTGCTACTGCTTTACACTGTCCTAACTCTGATTTACACTGTCCTAACTCTGCTACTGCTTTACACTGTCCTAACTCTGCTACTGCTTTACACTGTCCTAACTCTGATTTACACTGTCCTAACTCTGCTACTGTTTACACTGTCCTAACTCTGATACTGTTTACACTGTCCTAACTCTGCTTTACACTGTCCTAACTCTGCTACTGTTTACACTGTCCTAACTCTGCTACTGCTTTACACTGTCCTAACTCTGCTACTGTTTACACTGTCCTAACTCTGCTTTACACTGTCCTAACTCTGCTACAGCTTTACACTGTCCTAACTCTGCTACTGCTTTACACTGTCCTAACTCTGCTACAGCTTTACACTGTCCTAACTCTGGTTTACACTGTCCTAACTCTGCTACTGCTTTACACCGTCCTAACTCTGGTTTACACTGTCCTAACTCTGCTACTGCTTTACACCGTCCTAACTCTGCTTTACACTACAGCTTTACACTGTCCCAACTCTGATTTACACTGTCCTAACTCTGCTACTGCTTTACACTGTCCTAACTCTGATTTACACTGTCCTAACTCTGCTACAGCTTTACACTGTCCTAACTCTGCTTTACACTGTCCTAACTCTGCTACAGCTTTACACTGTCCTAACTCTGCTACTGCTTTACACTGTCCTAACTCTGCTTTACACTGTCCTAACTCTGCTACAGCTTTACACTGTCCTAACTCTGCTACTGCTTTACACTGTCCTAACTCTGCTACTGCTTTACACTGTCCTAACTCTGCTTTACATTGTCCTAACTCTGCTACAGCTTTACACTGTCCTAACTCTGCTTTACACTGTCCTAACTCTGCTACAGCTTTACACTGTCCTAACTCTGATTTACACTGTCCCAACTCTGATTTACACTGTCCTAACTCTGCCACAGATTTACACCGTCCTAACTCTGCTTTACACTGTCCTAACTCTGCTACAGCTTTACACTGTCCTAACTCTGCTACTGCTTTACACTGTCCTAACTCTGCTACAGCTTTACACCGTCCTAACTCTGGTTTACACTGTCCTAACTCTGCTACTGCTTTACACCGTCCTAACTCTGCTTTACACTACAGCTTTACACTGTCCCAACTCTGATTTACACTGTCCTAACTCTGCTACAGCTTTACACTGTCCTAACTCTGCTACAGATTTCCACTGTCTTAACTCGGCTACAGATTTACACTGTCCTAACTCTGCTACTGCTTTGCACTGTCCTAACTCTGCTACAGATTTACACTGTCCTAACTCTGCTACTGCTTTACACTGTCCTAACTCGGCTACAGATTTACACTGTCCTAACTCTGCTACTGCTTTACACTGTCCTAACTCTGCTGCTGCTTTACACTGTCCTAACTCTGCTTTACACTGTCCTAACTCTGCTATACACTGTCCTAACTCTGCTACAGATTTCCACTGTCCTAACTCTGCTTTACACTGTCCTAACTCTGCTACAGATTTCCACTGTCCTAACTCTGCTACTGCTTTACACTGTCCTAACTCTGCTACAGCTTTACACTGTCCTAACTCTGCTACAGCTTTACACTGTCCTAACTCTGATTTACACTGTCCCAACTCTGATTTACACTGTCCTAACTCTGCCACAGATTTACACCGTCCTAACTCTGCTTTACACTGTCCTAACTCTGCTACAGCTTTACACTGTCCTAACTCTGCTACTGCTTTACACTGTCCTAACTCTGCTACAGCTTTACACCGTCCTAACTCTGGTTTACACTGTCCTAACTCTGCTACTGCTTTACACCGTCCTAACTCTGCTTTACACTACAGCTTTACACTGTCCCAACTCTGATTTACACTGTCCTAACTCTGCTACAGCTTTACACTGTCCTAACTCTGCTACAGATTTCCACTGTCCTAACTCGGCTACAGATTTACACTGTCCTAACTCTGCTACTGCTTTACACTGTCCTAACTCTGCTACAGATTTACACTGTCCTAACTCTGCTACTGCTTTACACTGTCCTAACTCGGCTACAGATTTACACTGTCCTAACTCTGCTACTGCTTTACACTGTCCTAACTCTGCTGCTGCTTTACACTGTCCTAACTCTGCTTTACACTGTCCTAACTCTGCTATACACTGTCCTAACTCTGCTACAGATTTCCACTGTCCTAACTCTGCTTTACACTGTCCTAACTCTGCTACAGATTTCCACTGTCCTAACTCTGCTACTGCTTTACACTGTCCTAACTCTGCTACAGCTTTACACTGTCCTAACTCTGCTACAGCTTTACACTGTCCTAACTCTGATTTACACTGTCCCAACTCTGATTTACACTGTCCTAACTCTGCCACAGATTTACACCGTCCTAACTCTGCTTTACACTGTCCTAACTCTGCTACAGCTTTACACTGTCCTAACTCTGCTACTGCTTTACACTGTCCTAACTCTGCTACAGCTTTACACCGTCCTAACTCTGGTTTACACTGTCCTAACTCTGCTACTGCTTTACACCGTCCTAACTCTGCTTTACACTACAGCTTTACACTGTCCCAACTCTGATTTACACTGTCCTAACTCTGCTACAGCTTTACACTGTCCTAACTCTGCTACAGATTTCCACTGTCCTAACTTGGCTACAGATTTACACTGTCCTAACTCTGCTACTGCTTTACACTGTCCTAACTCTGCTACAGATTTACACTGTCCTAACTCTGCTACTGCTTTACACTGTCCTAACTCGGCTACAGATTTACACTGTCCTAACTCTGCTACTGCTTTACACTGTCCTAACTCTGCTGCTGCTTTACACTGTCCTAACTCTGCTTTACACTGTCCTAACTCTGCTATACACTGTCCTAACTCTGCTACAGATTTCCACTGTCCTAACTCTGCTTTACACTGTCCTAACTCTGCTACAGATTTCCACTGTCCTAACTCTGCTACTGCTTTACACTGTCCTAACTCTGCTACAGCTTTACACTGTCCTAACTCTGCTACTGCTTTACACTGTCCTAACTCTGCTACAGATTTCCACTGTCCTAACTCTGCTTTACACTGTCCTAACTCTGCTACAGATTTACACTGTCCTAACTCTGCTACAGATTTACACTGTCCTAACTCAGCTACAGCTTTACACTGTCCTAACTCTGCCACAGATTTACACTGTCCCAACTCTGATTTACACTGTCCTAACTCTGCTACTGTTTACACTGTACCAACTCTGATTTACACTGTCCTAACTCTGATTTACACTGTCCTAACTCTGCTACAGCTTTACACTGTCCTAACTCTGATTTACACTGTCCTAACTCTGCTACAGCTTTACACTGTCCTAACTCTGCCACAGATTTACACCGTCCTAACTCTGCTTTACACTGTCCTAACTATGCTACTGTTTACACTGTCCTAACTCTGCTACTGCTTTACACTGTCCTAACTCTGCTTTACACTGTCCTAACTCTGCTACAGCTTTACACTGTCCTAACTCTGCTACTGCTTTACACTGTCCTAACTCAGCTACAGCTTTACACTGTCCTAACTCTGCCACAGATTTACACTGTCCCAACTCTGATTTACACTGTCCTAACTCTGCTACTGCTTTACACTGTCCTAACTCTGATTTACACTGTCCTAACTCTGCTACTGCTTTACACTGTCCTAACTCTGCTACTGCTTTACACTGTCCTAACTCTGATTTACACTGTCCTAACTCTGCTACTGTTTACACTGTCCTAACTCTGATACTGTTTACACTGTCCTAACTCTGCTTTACACTGTCCTAACTCTGCTACTGTTTACACTGTCCTAACTCTGCTACTGCTTTACACTGTCCTAACTCTGCTACTGTTTACACTGTCCTAACTCTGCTTTACACTGTCCTAACTCTGCTACAGCTTTACACTGTCCTAACTCTGCTACTGCTTTACACTGTCCTAACTCTGCTACAGCTTTACACTGTCCTAACTCTGGTTTACACCGTCCTAACTCTGCTTTACACTACAGCTTTACACTGTCCCAACTCTGATTTACACTGTCCTAACTCTGCTACAGCTTTACACTGTCCTAACTCTGCTACAGATTTCCACTGTCCTAACTCGGCTACAGATTTACACTGTCCTAACTCTGCTACTGCTTTACACTGTCCTAACTCTGCTACAGATTTACACTGTCCTAACTCTGCTACTGCTTTACACTGTCCTAACTCGGCTACAGATTTACACTGTCCTAACTCTGCTACTGCTTTACACTGTCCTAACTCTGCTGCTGCTTTACACTGTCCTAACTCTGCTTTACACTGTCCTAACTCTGCTATACACTGTCCTAACTCTGCTACAGATTTCCACTGTCCTAACTCTGCTTTACACTGTCCTAACTCTGCTACAGATTTCCACTGTCCTAACTCTGCTACTGCTTTACACTGTCCTAACTCTGCTACAGCTTTACACTGTCCTAACTCTGCTACTGCTTTACACTGTCCTAACTCTGCTACAGATTTCCACTGTCCTAACTCTGCTTTACACTGTCCTAACTCTGCTACAGATTTACACTGTCCTAACTCTGCTACAGATTTACACTGTCCTAACTCAGCTACAGCTTTACACTGTCCTAACTCTGCCACAGATTTACACTGTCCCAACTCTGATTTACACTGTCCTAACTCTGCTACTGTTTACACTGTCCTAACTCTGATACTGTTTACACTGTCCTAACTCTGCTTTACACTGTCCTAACTCTGCTACTGTTTACACTGTCCTAACTCTGCTACTGCTTTACACTGTCCTAACTCTGCTACTGTTTACACTGTCCTAACTCTGCTTTACACTGTCCTAACTCTGCTACAGCTTTACACTGTCCTAACTCTGCTACTGCTTTACACTGTCCTAACTCTGCTACAGCTTTACACTGTCCTAACTCTGGTTTACACCGTCCTAACTCTGCTTTACACTACAGCTTTACACTGTCCCAACTCTGATTTACACTGTCCTAACTCTGCTACAGCTTTACACTGTCCTAACTCTGCTACAGATTTCCACTGTCCTAACTCGGCTACAGATTTACACTGTCCTAACTCTGCTACTGCTTTATACTGTCCTAACTCTGCTACAGATTTACACTGTCCTAACTCTGCTACTGCTTTACACTGTCCTAACTCGGCTACAGATTTACACTGTCCTAACTCTGCTACTGCTTTACACTGTCCTAACTCTGCTGCTGCTTTACACTGTCCTAACTCTGCTTTACACTGTCCTAACTCTGCTATACACTGTCCTAACTCTGCTACAGATTTCCACTGTCCTAACTCTGCTTTACACTGTCCTAACTCTGCTACAGATTTCCACTGTCCTAACTCTGCTACTGCTTTACACTGTCCTAACTCTGCTACAGCTTTACACTGTCCTAACTCTGCTACTGCTTTACACTGTCCTAACTCTGCTACAGATTTCCACTGTCCTAACTCTGCTTTACACTGTCCTAACTCTGCTACAGATTTACACTGTCCTAACTCTGCTACAGATTTACACTGTCCTAACTCAGCTACAGCTTTACACTGTCCTAACTCTGCCACAGATTTACACTGTCCCAACTCTGATTTACACTGTCCTAACTCTGCTACTGTTTACACTGTACCAACTCTGATTTACACTGTCCTAACTCTGCTTTACACTGTCCTAACTCTGCTACAGCTTTACACTGTCCTAACTCTGCCACATATTTACACCGTCCTAACTCTGCTTTACACTGTCCTAACTATGCTACTGTTTACACTGTCCTAACTCTGCTACTGCTTTACACTGTCCTAACTCTGCTTTACACTGTCCTAACTCTGCTACAGCTTTACACTGTCCTAACTCTGCTACTGCTTTACACTGTCCTAACTCAGCTACAGCTTTACACTGTCCTAACTCTGCCACAGATTTACACTGTACCAACTCTGATTTACACTGTCCTAACTCTGCTACTGCTTTACACTGTCCTAACTCTGATTTACACTGTCCTAACTCTGCTACTGCTTTACACTGTCCTAACTCTGCTACTGCTTTACACTGTCCTAACTCTGATTTACACTGTCCTAACTCTGCTACTGTTTACACTGTCCTAACTCTGATACTGTTTACACTGTCCTAACTCTGCTACTGTTTACACTGTCCTAACTCTGCTTTACACTGTCCTAACTCTGCTACAGCTTTACACTGTCCTAACTCTGCTACTGCTTTACACTGTCCTAACTTTGCTACAGCTTTACACTGTCCTAACTCTGGTTTACACTGTCCTAACTCTGCTACTGCTTTACACCGTCCTAACTCTGGTTTACACTGTCCTAACTCTGCTACTGCTTTACACCGTCCTAACTCTGCTTTACACTACAGCTTTACACTGTCCCAACTCTGATTCACACTGTCCTAACTCTGCTACTGCTTTACACTGTCCTAACTCTGATTTACACTGTCCTAACTCTGCTACAGCTTTACACTGTCCTAACTCTGCTTTACACTGTCCTAACTCTGCTACAGCTTTACACTGTCCTAACTCTGCTTTACACTGTCCTAACTCTGCTACAGCTTTACACTGTCCTAACTCTGCTACTGCTTTACACTGTCCTAACTCTGCTACTGTTTACACTGTCCTAACTCTGCTACTGCTTTACACTGTCCTAACTCTGCTTTACACTGTCCTAACTCTGCTACAGCTTTACACTGTCCTAACTCTGCTTTACACTGTCCTAACTCTGCTACAGCTTTACACTGTCCTAACTCTGATTTACACTGTCCCAACTCTGATTTACACTGTCCTAACTCTGCCACAGATTTACACCGTCCTAACTCTGCTTTACACTGTCCTAACTCTGCTACAGCTTTACACTGTCCTAACTCTGCTACTGCTTTACACTGTCCTAACTCTGCTACAGCTTTACACCGTCCTAACTCTGGTTTACACTGTCCTAACTCTGCTACTGCTTTACACCGTCCTAACTCTGCTTTACACTACAGCTTTACACTGTCCCAACTCTGATTTACACTGTCCTAACTCTGCTACAGCTTTACACTGTCCTAACTCTGCTACAGATTTCCACTGTCCTAACTCGGCTAAAGATTTACACTGTCCTAACTCTGCTACTGCTTTACACTGTCCTAACTCTGCTACAGATTTACACTGTCCTAACTCTGCTACTGCTTTACACTGTCCTAACTCGGCTACAGATTTACACTGTCCTAACTCTGCTACTGCTTTACACTGTCCTAACTCTGCTGCTGCTTTACACTGTCCTAACTCTGCTTTACACTGTCCTAACTCTGCTATACACTGTCCTAACTCTGCTACAGATTTCCACTGTCCTAACTCTGCTTTACACTGTCCTAACTCTGCTACAGATTTCCACTGTCCTAACTCTGCTACTGCTTTACACTGTCCTAACTCTGCTACAGCTTTACACTGTCCTAACTCTGCTACAGCTTTACACTGTCCTAACTCTGATTTACACTGTCCCAACTCTGATTTACACTGTCCTAACTCTGCCACAGATTTACACCGTCCTAACTCTGCTTTACACTGTCCTAACTCTGCTACAGCTTTACACTGTCCTAACTCTGCTACTGCTTTACACTGTCCTAACTCTGCTACAGCTTTACACCGTCCTAACTCTGGTTTACACTGTCCTAACTCTGCTACTGCTTTACACCGTCCTAACTCTGCTTTACACTACAGCTTTACACTGTCCCAACTCTGATTTACACTGTCCTAACTCTGCTACAGCTTTACACTGTCCTAACTCTGCTACAGATTTCCACTGTCCTAACTCGGCTACAGATTTACACTGTCCTAACTCTGCTACTGCTTTACACTGTCCTAACTCTGCTACAGATTTACACTGTCCTAACTCTGCTACTGCTTTACACTGTCCTAACTCGGCTACAGATTTACACTGTCCTAACTCTGCTACTGCTTTACACTGTCCTAACTCTGCTGCTGCTTTACACTGTCCTAACTCTGCTTTACACTGTCCTAACTCTGCTATACACTGTCCTAACTCTGCTACAGATTTCCACTGTCCTAACTCTGCTTTACACTGTCCTAACTCTGCTACAGATTTCCACTGTCCTAACTCTGCTACTGCTTTACACTGTCCTAACTCTGCTACAGCTTTACACTGTCCTAACTCTGCTACTGCTTTACACTGTCCTAACTCTGCTACAGATTTCCACTGTCCTAACTCTGCTTTACACTGTCCTAACTCTGCTACAGATTTACACTGTCCTAACTCTGCTACAGATTTACACTGTCCTAACTCAGCTACAGCTTTACACTGTCCTAACTCTGCCACAGATTTACACTGTCACAACTCTGATTTACACTGTCCTAACTCTGCTACTGTTTACACTGTACCAACTCTGATTTACACTGTCCTAACTCTGATTTACACTGTCCTAACTCTGCTACAGCTTTACGCTGTCCTAACTCTGATTTACACTGTCCTAACTCTGCTACAGCTTTACACTGTCCTAACTCTGCCACAGATTTACACCGTCCTAACTCTGCTTTACACTGTCCTAACTATGCTACTGTTTACACTGTCCTAACTCTGCTACTGCTTTACACTGTCCTAACTCTGCTTTACACTGTCCTAACTCTGCTACAGCTTTACACTGTCCTAACTCTGCTACTGCTTTATACTGTCCTAACTCAGCTACAGCTTTACACTGTCCTAACTCTGCCACAGATTTACACTGTCCCAACTCTGATTTACACTGTCCTAACTCTGCTACTGCTTTACACTGTCCTAACTCTGCTACTGCTTTACACTGTCCTAACTCTGATTTACACTGTCCTAACTCTGCTACTGTTTACACTGTCCTAACTCTGCTACTGCTTTACACTGTCCTAACTCTGCTACTGTTTACACTGTCTTAACTCTGCTTTACACTGTCCTAACTCTGCTACAGCTTTACACTGTCCTAACTCTGCTACTGCTTTACACTGTCCTAACTCTGCTACAGCTTTACACTGTCCTAACTCTGGTTTACACTGTCCTAACTCTGCTACTGCTTTACACCGTCCTAACTCTGGTTTACACTGTCCTAACTCTGCTACTGCTTTACACCGTCCTAACTCTGCTTTACACTACAGCTTTACACTGTCCCAACTCTGATTTGCACTGTCCTAACACTGCTGCTGCTTTACACTGTCCTAACTCTGCTTTACACTGTCCTAACTCTGCTATACACTGTCCTAACTCTGCTACAGATTTCCACTGTCCTAACTCTGCTTTACACTGTCCTAACTCTGCTACAGATTTCCACTGTCCTAACTCTGCTACTGCTTTACACTGTCCTAACTCTGCTACAGCTTTACACTGTCCTAACTCTGCTACAGCTTTACACTGTCCTAACTCTGATTTACACTGTCCCAACTCTGATTTACACTGTCCTAACTCTGCCACAGATTTACACCGTCCTAACTCTGCTTTACACTGTCCTAACTCTGCTACAGCTTTACACTGTCCTAACTCTGCTACTGCTTTACACTGTCCTAACTCTGCTACAGCTTTACACCGTCCTAACTCTGGTTTACACTGTCCTAACTCTGCTACTGCTTTACACCGTCCTAACTCTGCTTTACACTACAGCTTTACACTGTCCCAACTCTGATTTACACTGTCCTAACTCTGCTACAGCTTTACACTGTCCTAACTCTGCTACAGATTTCCACTGTCCTAACTCGGCTACAGATTTACACTGTCCTAACTCTGCTACTGCTTTACACTGTCCTAACTCTGCTACAGATTTACACTGTCCTAACTCTGCTACTGCTTTACACTGTCCTAACTTGGCTACAGATTTACACTGTCCTAACTCTGCTACTGCTTTACACTGTCCTAACTCTGCTGCTGCTTTACACTGTCCTAACTCTGCTTTACACTGTCCTAACTCTGCTATACACTGTCCTAACTCTGCTACAGATTTCCACTGTCCTAACTCTGCTTTACACTGTCCTAACTCTGCTACAGATTTCCACTGTCCTAACTCTGCTACTGCTTTACACTGTCCTAACTCTGCTACAGCTTTACACTGTCCTAACTCTGCTACTGCTTTACACTGTCCTAACTCTGCTACAGATTTCCACTGTCCTAACTCTGCTTTACACTGTCCTAACTCTGCTACAGATTTACACTGTCCTAACTCTGCTACAGATTTACACTGTCCTAACTCAGCTACAGCTTTACACTGTCCTAACTCTGCCACAGATTTACACTGTCCCAACTCTGATTTACACTGTCCTAACTCTGCTACTGTTTACACTGTACCAACTCTGATTTACACTGTCCTAACTCTGATTTACACTGTCCTAACTCTGCTACAGCTTTACACTGTCCTAACTCTGATTTACACTGTCCTAACTCTGCTACAGCTTTACACTGTCCTAACTCTGCCACAGATTTACACCGTCCTAACTCTGCTTTACACTGTCCTAACTATGCTATTGTTTACACTGTCCTAACTCTGCTACTGCTTTACACTGTCCTAACTCTGCTTTACACTGTCCTAACTCTGCTACAGCTTTACACTGTCCTAACTCTGCTACTGCTTTACACTGTCCTAACTCAGCTACAGCTTTACACTGTCCTAACTCTGCCACAGATTTACACTGTCCCAACTCTGATTTACACTGTCCTAACTCTGCTACTGCTTTACACTGTCCTAACTCTGATTTACACTGTCCTAACTCTGCTACTGCTTTACACTGTCCTAACTCTGCTACTGCTTTACACTGTTCTAACTCTGATTTACACTGTCCTAACTCTGCTACTGTTTACACTGTCCTAACTCTGATACTGTTTACACTGTCCTAACTCTGCTTTACACTGTCCTAACTCTGCTACTGTTTACACTGTCCTAACTCTGCTACTGCTTTACACTGTCCTAACTCTGCTACTGTTTACACTGTCCTAACTCTGCTTTACACTGTCCTAACTCTGCTACAGCTTTACACTGTCCTAACTCTGCTACTGCTTTACACTGTCCTAACTCTGCTACAGCTTTACACTGTCCTAACTCTGGTTTACACTGTCCTAACTCTGCTACTGCTTTACACCGTCCTAACTCTGCTTTACACTACAGCTTTACACTGTCCCAACTCTGATTTGCACTGTCCTAACTCTGCTACTGCTTTACACTGTCCTAACTCTGATTTACACTGTCCTAACTCTGCTACAGCTTTACACTGTCCTAACTCTGCTACTGCTTTACACTGTCCTAACTCTGCTTTACACTGTCCTAACTCTGCTACAGCTTTACACTGTCCTAACTCTGCTACTGCTTTACACTGTCCTAACTCTGCTACTGTTTACACTGTCCTAACTCTGCTACTGCTTTACACTCTCCTAACTCTGCTTTACACTGTCCTAACTCTGCTACAGCTTTACACTGTCCTAACTCTGCTTTACACTGTCCTAACTCTGCTACAGCTTTACACTGTCCTAACTCTGATTTACACTGTCCCAACTCTGATTTACACTGTCCTAACTCTGCCACAGATTTACACCGTCCTAACTCTGCTTTACACTGTCCTAACTCTGCTACAGCTTTACACTGTCCTAACTCTGCTACTGCTTTACACTGTCCTAACTCTGCTACAGCTTTACACCGTCCTAACTCTGGTTTACACTGTCCTAACTCTGCTACTGCTTTACACCGTCCTAACTCTGCTTTACGCTACAGCTTTACACTGTCCCAACTCTGATTTACACTGTCCTAACTCTGCTACAGCTTTACACTGTCCTAACTCTGCTTTACACTGTCCTAACTCTGCTACTGCTTTACACTGTCCTAACTCTGCTTTACACTGTCCTAACTCTGCTACAGCTTTACACTGTCCTAACTCTGCTACTGCTTTACACTGTCCTAACTCTGCTACTGTTTACACTGTCCTAACTCTGCTACTGCTTTACACTGTCCTAACTCTGCTTTACACTGTCCTAACTCTGCTACAGCTTTACACTGTCCTAACTCTGCTTTACACTGTCCTAACTCTGCTACAGCTTTACACTGTCCTAACTCTGATTTACACTGTCCCAACTCTGATTTACACTGTCCTAACTCTGCCACAGATTTACACCGTCCTAACTCTGCTTTACACTGTCCTAACTCTGCTACAGCTTTACACTGTCCTAACTCTGCTACTGCTTTACACTGTCCTAACTCTGCTACAGCTTTACACCGTCCTAACTCTGGTTTACACTGTCCTAACTCTGCTACTGCTTTACACCGTCCTAACTCTGCTTTACACTACAGCTTTACACTGTCCCAACTCTGATTTACACTGTCCTAACTCTGCTACAGCTTTACACTGTCCTAACTCTGCTACAGATTTCCACTGTCCTAACTCGGCTACAGATTTACACTGTCCTAACTCTGCTACTGCTTTACACTGTCCTAACTCTGCTACAGATTTACACTGTCCTAACTCTGCTACTGCTTTACACTGTCCTAACTCGGCTACAGATTTACACTGTCCTAACTCTGCTACTGCTTTACACTGTCCTAACTCTGCTGCTGCTTTACACTGTCCTAACTCTGCTTTACACTGTCCTAACTCTGCTATACACTGTCCTAACTCTGCTACAGATTTCCACTGTCCTAACTCTGCTTTACACTGTCCTAACTCTGCTACAGATTTCCACTGTCCTAACTCTGCTACTGCTTTACACTGTCCTAACTCTGCTACAGCTTTACACTGTCCTAACTCTGCTACTGCTTTACACTGTCCTAACTCTGCTACAGATTTCCACTGTCCTAACTCTGCTTTACACTGTCCTAACTCTGCTACAGATTTACACTGTCCTAACTCTGCTACAGATTTACACTGTCCTAACGATTCTACTGCTTTTTTTATTATACTTTTAGTTCAACAAGGAACACAGACTGAGACCAAGGTGTCTTTTACAGCTGGGCCCTGCGTATACATATTTACACATACAGTTTAGGTACAATGATTAAGAAACTAAACAGGACAAGACAAAACGATCACAGATAACACAAACAAAAACAGCAACAGATTACATTTACAAACAAGGTTATTACCCTAACAGGTTATTACCCTAACAGGTTATTACCCTAACAGGTTATTACCCTAACAGGTTATTACCCTAACAGGTTGTTACCCTAACAGGTTATTACCCTAACAGGTTATTACCCTAACAGGTTATTACCCTAACAGGTTGTTACCCTAACAGGTTATTACCCTAACAGGTTATTACCCTAACAGGTTATTACCCTAACAGGTTATTACCCTAACAGGTTATTACCCTAACAGGTTGTTACCCTAACAGGTTGTTACCCTAACAGGTTGTTACCCTAACAGGTTATTACCCTAACAGGTTATTACCCTAACAGGTTATTACCCTAACAGGTTGTTACCCTAACAGGTTGTTACCCTAACAGGTTGTTACCCTAACAGGTTATTACCCTAACAGGTTATTACCCTAACAGGTTGTTTCCCTAACAGGTTATTACCCTAACAGGTTGTTTCCCTAACAGGTTATTACCCTAACAGGTTATTACCCTAACAGGTTATTACCCTAACAGGTTGTTTCCCTAACAGGTTATTACCCTAACAGGTTGTTTCCCTAACAGGTTGTTTCCCTAACAGGTTGTTTCCCTAACAGGTTGTTTCCCTAACAGGTTATTACCCTAACAGGTTATTACCCTAACAGGTTATTACCCTAACAGGTTGTTTCCCTAACAGGTTATTACCCTAACAGGTTATTACCCTAACAGGTTATTACCCTAACAGGTTGTTTCCCTAACAGGTTATTACCCTAACAGGTTGTTTCCCTAACAGGTTGTTTCCCTAACAGGTTGTTTCCCTAACAGGTTGTTTCCCTAACAGGTTATTACCCTAACAGGTTATTACCCTAACAGGTTATTACCCTAACAGGTTGTTTCCCTAACAGGTTGTTTCCCTAACAGGTTATTTCCCTAACAGGTTGTTTCCCTAACAGGTTGTTTCCCTAACAGGTTATTACCCTAACAGGTTGTTTCCCTAACAGGTTGTTTCCCTAACAGGTTATTACCCTAACAGGTTGTTTCCCTAACAGCACAATAACTTGCATTACCCGAAACAGTTACAAGCAATACAAAAATAAACATCCTCCAATAACTGTTCAAAATGGGCGAGGGGGGACAAGAGTCTCAAGTTGAAGTTTAGTCTGCAGGCTATTCCATAGGCAAGGAGTGTAACAGGAAAAGGCAGCCATACCCAACTCTGTGGAGATCACATGGGCCTCAAGTGGAAGCCATACCCAACTCTGTGGAAATCGCATGGGCCTCAAGTGGAAGCCATACCCAACTCTGTGGAAATCGCATGGGCCTCAAGTGTAATCCATGCTTGACACGTGGTTTTAGGAATTCTAATTCCAATATTGATTTACACTGTCCTAACTCTGCAATTGCTTTACACTGTCCTAATTCCCGGACACATCCACTGTTCTGCAGGTTCACATCCCACCTGGACACATCCACTATTCTGCAGGTTCACATCCACTATTCTACAGGTTCACATCCCACCTGGACACATCCACTGTTCTGCAGGTTCACATCCCACCTGGACACATCCACTATTCTGCAGGTTCACATCCACTATTCTGCAGGTTCACTTCCCACCTGGACACATCCACTATTCTGCAGGTTCACATCCCACCTGGACACATCCACTATTCTGCAGGTTCACATCCCACCTGGTACATGCTCCAGAGTGCCACAGGGGTCTATGGCACTGCATCTCAGTGCAAGAAGCGTCACTACAGTCCCTGGTACGATTCCAGGCTGTATCACATCCGGCCGTGATTGGGAGTCCCATTGGTGCGGCGCACCATTGGCCCAGCGTCTCCCGGGTTTGGGCCGTCCATTGTAGATAAGAATTTGTCCTTAGCTGAGTCGTCTAGTTAAATAAAGGTTACATGCATACACACCGCAATGCAACAAGCCTCCTGCTGTACCTACCTCATCTTCTCGCTCACTTGCATATCCTGTTAAATCTACCCCCACCTTTTTTGAAAATTCTGTTAAAAATCGCGCAACTTTTCAGCGTCCTGCTACTCATGCCAGGAATATAGTATATGCATATGATTAGTATGTGTGGATAGAAAACACTCTGAAGTTTATAAAACTGGTTAAATCACGGCTGTGACTATAACAGAGCGTGTGTTTCATTGAAAAACGCAAGAAAAACTGCTCTCTGAAAGCAAAAAATAATTTCCATAAGTCACTTCCACCAGTTGTTAAAGGAGAACAGAATTTAATGGAAATTTGCCTGCACTTCATACAAATTCCGCACGATGGCGCCATTGTACTAATTTTCAATCGAATTAATTGTTGGAAAATCCATCTGTCTGACCCCAAGTTTTCCAGTCTTCACCCGGATGCAGTTCAAGGAGAGATCAGATTGCATTGTTTTTGAAGTGAGGACCTATTGAAGAGACATCGCCCTGTAATCGTTTTGATAGATTATAAACGTTTACTAATACCTAAAGTTGGATTACAAAAGGATTTCGAAGTGTTTTGTGAAAGTTTATCGTCGACTTTTTTAATTTTAAAAAATTACGCAGCGTTTAAAAACGATGAATTTTTCTGAATGACACTACTTCAATACAAAGCTATTTTGGGTATATATGGACCGATTTAAACGAAAAAAAGACCCAATAGTGATGTTTATGGGGCATATAGGAGTGCCAAGAAAGAAGCTCGTCTAAGGTAATGAATGTTTTATATTTTATTTCTGCGTTTTGGGTAGCGCCGTCTATCGCAAAATCTGTTGTTTACGTGTCGAGCTGGCATTTTGGGGGGTGCATGCTATCAGATAATAGCTTCTGATGCTTTCGCCGAAAAGCATTTTAAAAATCTGACTTGCTGGCTAGGTTCACAACGAGTGTAGCTTTAATTTAATACCCTGCTTGTGAATTTTGATCAAGGTTTGAGTTTTAACGAGTACATTTAGCATTTAGCGTAGCGCATTTGCATTTCCAGGTGCCTACTTGGGACATGTGCGTCTCAAGTAGATTCAAGAAGATATCTGGCTTTTGGTATTCCAGTCTGTGCCAATGGAAATCTTGGTAATCTCTTTGACAAACAGTGGCACTGCGATACTCCACACATCACTGTACGATACTGTTGTGTGTCCAATAGATATCTGCCACCATCAGACTGTGTCTGCTCGGCGATAAAACAGATTACCTCTGTCTGTTTACCGTGCACGTGCCAAGATATTGTTTTGGTTTGTCTGATACACCACCATATTGGCTCGTGTTTACCACATTCTCTGTAGGCTGCACTCATCTGATCATGCACATTTGTGTGTGTGTGTGTGTGTGTACACCTGTGTGTATTAGCCCACCCTTTACACTAAATGTAGTAACCTCCCCCCATTACACTAAATGTAGTAACCTCCCCCCATTACACTAAATGTAGTAACCCCTCCCATTACACCAAATGTAGTAACCCCCACCAATTACACTAACTGTAGTACCCCCCCCCCCCCCCAATTACACTAAATGTAGTGAGGCCCCCCATTACACTAAATGTAGTAACCCCCACCAATTACACTAACTGTAGTACCCCCCCCCCCAATTACACTAAATGTAGTAACCCCTCCCCCCATTACACTAAATGTAGTAACCCCTCCCCCCATTACACTAAATGTAGTAACCCCTCCCATTACACTAAATGTAGTAACCCCTCCCATTACACTAAATGTAGTAACCCCTCCCATTACACTAAATGTAGTAACCCCTCCCATTACACTAAATGTAGTAACCCCTCCCACTACACTAACTGTAGTACCCCCCCCAATTACACTAAATGTAGTAACTCCTCCCATTACACTAAATGTAGTAACCCCTCCCATTACACCAAATGTAGTAACCCCCCATCACACTAAATGTAGTAACCCCCCCATTACACTAAATGTAGTAACTCCTCCCCCCATTACACTAAATGTAGTAACCCCTCCCCCCATTACACTAAATTTAGTAACCCCTCCCATTGCACCAAATGTAGTAACCCCTCCCATTACACTAAATGTAGTAACTCCTCCCCCCATTACACTAAATGTAGTAACCCCTCCCCCCCCATTACACTAAATGTAGTAACTCCTCCCCCCATTACACTAAATGTAGAAACCCCTCCCCCCCATTACACTAAATGTAGTAACCCCTCCCCCATTACACTAAATGTAGTAACCCCCCCATTACACTAAATGTAGTAGCCCCTCCCATCACACTAAATGTAGTAGCCCATCATAGCGAGCTTTATGTGAGTACGCATCGTAAGCTACTCAGCAGGCATCAATTTAAGAGCCCTATTCAATCTGTACCACGGAGGTTCAGTGTTAAAGCAATGCTCCCTGTTAGCGGAGACTGCACTCACGGTAAACACTGCAGATGTCAGCTCAATGGGAAATGACCATACATGTCTATCGTGCAATACAGATTGAACATCGCCCGAAATCTGGCTGAAAGACAAAAAAACACGGACAGGTTTTTATTTTATTCACATTATTTACATTTAAACCTTTTATTTAACGAGGTCAGTAAAAAAAAAAACGAATTCTTATTTACAATGACGGCCTACTCCCAGCCAAACCCGGACGCCGCTGGGCCAGTTGTGTGCCACGCTATGGGACTCCCAATCACGGCCGGATGTGATACAGCCTGGATCATCAAGCCATTTATTCACTTAATCACAATGACTCAATTGGTCACATTGTATTTTAAAAACGGGTAGACAACCTATATTTCTCTCTGATATAAGTGATGAAAATGCATCCGTTTTCCTCCATGATGTTGAAGATGATTCTACATGTGTGACTGAAACCGTCTGGTTTGGAGTGGCAACGCTGCCATCTAGTGGCAGAGTGGTGATACTAACTAGACAGATGTTGGTAGATATAACATAGCAGAGTGTTGATACTAGACAGATGTTGGTAGATATAACATAGCAGAGTGGTGATACTAACTAGACAGATGTTGGTAGATATAACATAGCAGAGTGTTGATATTAGACAGATGTTGGTAGATATAACATAGCAGAGTGTTGATACTAGACAGCTGTTGGTAGATATAACATAGCAGAGTGTTGATACTAGACATATGTTGGTAGATATAACATAGCAGAGTGTTGATACTAGACAGATGTTGGTAGATATAACATAGCAGAGTGTTGATACTAGCTAGACAGACGTTGGTAGATATAACATAGCAGAGTGTTGATACTAGACAGATGTTGGTAGATATAACATAGCAGAGTGTTGATACTAACTAGACAGGTGTTGGTAGATATAACATAGCAGAGTGTTGATACTAGACAGATGTCGGTAGATATAACATAGCAGAGTGTTGATACTAACTAGGCAGATATAACATAGCAGAGTGTTGATACTAGACAGGTGTTGGTAGATATAACAAAGCAGAGTGTTGATACTAACTAGACAGGTGTTGGTAGATATAACATAGCAGAGTGTTGATACTAACTAGACAGATGTTGGTAGATATAACATAGCAGAGTGTTGATACTAACTAGACAGATGTTGGTAGATATTTGTCCTCCTATGTTCATGTCAGTCACCGTGTCCTCCTACGGTTAGAACCGGCAGTCACCGTGTCCTCCTACATTTAGAACCGGCAGTCACCGTGTCCTCCTACGTTTAGAACCGGCAGTCACCATGACCTCCTACGTTTAGAACCGGCAGTCACCGTGTCCTCCTACGGTTAGAACCGGCAGTCACCGTGTCCTCCTACGTTCAGAACCGGCAGTCACCGTGTCCTCCTACGTTTAGAACCGGCAGTCACCGTGTCCTCCTACACTTAGAACCGGCAGTCACCGTGTCCTCCTACGCTTAGAACCGGCAGTCACCGTGTCCTCCTACGTTTGGAACCGGCAGTCACCGTGTCCTCCTACGTTTAGAACCGGCAGTCACCGTGTCCTCCTACGCTTAGAACCGGCAGTCACCGTGTCCTCCTACGCTTAGAACCGTCAGTCACCGTGTCCTCCTACGCTTAGAACCGGCAGTCACCGTGTCCTCCTACGCTTAGAACCGGCAGTCACCGTGTCCTCCTACGCTTAGAACCGGCAGTCACCGTGTCCTCCTACGCTTAGAACTGGCAGTCACCGTGTCCTCCTACGCTTAGAACCGGCAGTCACCGTGTCCTCCTACGCTTAGAACCGGCAGTCACCGTGTCCTCCTACGCTTAGAACCGGAAGTCACCGTGTCCTCCTACGCTTAGAACCGGCAGTCACCGTGTCCTCCTACGCTTAGAACCGGCAGTCACCGTGTCCTCCTACGCTTAGAACCGGCAGGCGTCCTTGTTCGTGTTGACTGGCGTCCGTGTTCGTCTTGACTGGCATCCGTGTTCGTCTTGACTGGTCTTGACTGGCATCCGTGTTCGTGTTGACTGGCATCCGTGTTCGTGTTGACTGGCGTCCCTGTTCATCTTGACTGGCATCCGTGTTCGTCTTGACTGGCATCCGTGTTCGTGTTGACTGGCATCCGTGTTCGTGTTGACTAGCATCCGTGTTTGTGTTGACTGGCGTCCGTGTTCGTCTTGACTGGCATCCGTGTTCGTCTTGACTGGCATCCGTGTTCGTCTTGACTGGCATCCGTGTTCGTGTTGACTGGCATCCGTGTTCGTCTTGACTGGCGTCCGTGTTCGTGTTGACTGGTGTCCGTGTTCGTGTTGACTGGTGTCCGTGTTCGTGTTGACTGGCATCCGTGTTCGTGTTGACTAGCATCCGTGTTCGTCTTGACTGGCGTCCGTGTTCGTGTTGACTGGCATCCGTGTTCGTGTTGACTGGCATCCGTGTTCGTCTTGACTGGCGTCCGTGTTCGTCTTGACTGGCATCCGTGTTCGTCTTGACTGGCATCCGTGTTCGTCTTGACTGGCGTCCGTGTTCGTCTTGACTGGCGTCCGTGTTCGTCTTGACTGGCGTCCGTGTTCGTCTTGACTGGCGTCCGTGTTCGTCTTGACTGGCATCCGTGTTCGTCTTGACTGGCATCCGTGTTCGTCTTGACTGGCATCCGTGTTCGTCTTGACTGGCGTCCGTGTTCGTCTTGACTGGCGTCCGTGTTCGTCTTGACTGGCGTCCGTGTTCGTCTTGACTGGCGCCCGTGTTCGTGTTGACTGGCATCCGTGTTAGAAAGTAAAATGAGTGTTAAATCCACACTAGCCTTGTGCGGCCAGTAGAGGGGGCTATTGTCGCATTCTCTATGGTTCACGGACTTTCTTGATATAGTTTCTCAGGGTAAGAGGGCTGATCTAGGATCAGGTCACCCCCCCCCCCCCCTCCCCTGTCCATTCATCATTATCTAAAAAGCAAAAACTAATCTTGATACTTTTTGTACATGTGAGTAAATGATAGGTGTACGATATTGTTTTTCAGCTATCTTAAAGAAAAGCAAGTCATCACGTCGAGTTACGGCTAGGCCCTAAATCTTTAACTTTACATGAAATTGTGTTTCAAAATCTTTCAAGTGTATTTTTTATTTTATTCACAAGATACACTGTTTTTCCAACAACTGTGATGCTCAATTAACTTCATTTGTTCTGACAGCAAATAACGTAGAAATCAATAAAAGGACGCTTCTGGCAGTGTAGTAATAAAGACCAGCTTTATTTTGTCGTTATCAGAATACGGGGCGGCAGGGTAGCCCAGTGGTTAGAGTGTAGAGGCGGCAGGGTAGCCCAGTGGTTAGAGTGTAGAGGAGGTAGGGTAGCCCAGTGGTTAGAGTGTAGAGGAGGTAGGGTAGCCCAGTGGTTAGAGTGTAGAGGAGGTAGGTAGTCTAGTGGTTAGAGTGTAGAGGAGGTAGGGTAGCAGGGTAGCCTAGTGGTTAGAGTGTAGAGGAGGTAGGGTAGCAGGGTAGCCCAGTGGTTAGAGTGTAGAGGAGGTAGGTAGTCTAGTGGTTAGAGTGTAGAGGCGGCAGGGTAGCCTAGTGGTTAGAGTGTAGAGGATGTAGGTAGCCTAGTGGTTAGAGTGTAGAGGCGGCAGGGTAGCCTAGTGGTTAGAGTGTAGAGGCGGCAGGGTAGCCTAGTGGTTAGAGTGTAGAGGAGGTAGGTAGCCCAGTGGTTAGAGTGTAGAGGAGGTAGGTAGTCTAGTGGTTAGAGTGTAGAGGAGGTAGGGTAGCAGGGTAGCCTAGTGGTTAGAGTGTAGAGGAGGTAGGGTAGCAGGGTAGCCCAGTGGTTAGAGTGTAGAGGAGGTAGGTAGTCTAGTGGTTAGAGTGTAGAGGCGGCAGGGTAGCCTAGTGGTTAGAGTGTAGAGGAGGTAGGTAGCCTAGTGGTTAGAGTGTAGAGGAGGTAGGTAGTCTAGTGGTTAGAGTGTGGAGGAGGCAGGTAGTCTAGTGGTTAGAGTGTAGAGGCGGCAGGGTAGCCCAGTGGTTAGAGTGTAGAGGCGGCAGGGTAGCCCAGTGGTTAGAGTGTAGAGGCGGCAGGGTAGCCTAGTGGTTAGAGTGTAGAGACGGCAGGGTAGCCTAGTGGTTAGAGTATAGAGGCGGCAGGGTAGCCTAGTGGTTAGAGTGTAGAGGAGGCAGGTAGTCTAGTGGTTAGAGTGTAGAGGAGGCAGGTAGTCTAGTGGTTAGAGTGTAGAGGCGGCAGGGTAGCCTAGTGGTTAGAGTGTAGAGGCGGCAGGTAGCCTAGTGGTTAGAGTGTAGAGGTGGAAGGGTAGCCCAGTGGTTAGAGTGTAGAGACGGCAGCGTAGCCTAGTGGTTAGAGTGTAGAGGCGGCAGGGTAGCCCAGTGGTTAGAGTGTAGAGGCGGCAGGGTAGCCTAGTGGTTAGAGTGTAGAGACGGCAGGGTAGCCTAGTGGTTAGAGTGTAGACGCGGCAGGGTAGCCTAGTGGTTAGAGTGTAGAGGTGGAAGGGTAGCCTAGTGGTTAGAGTGTATAGGAGGCAGGGTAGCCTAGTGGTTAGAGTGTAGGGGTGGCAGGGTAGCCCAGTGGTTAGAGTGTAGAGGAGGTAGGTAGCCCAGTGGTTAGAGTGTAGAGGAGGTAGGTAGTCTAGTGGTTAGAGTGTAGAGGAGGTAGGGTAGCAGGGTAGCCTAGTGGTTAGAGTGTAGAGGAGGTAGGGTAGCAGGGTAGCCCAGTGGTTAGAGTGTAGAGGAGGTAGGTAGTCTAGTGGTTAGAGTGTAGAGGCGGCAGGGTAGCCTAGTGGTTAGAGTGTAGAGGATGTAGGTAGCCTAGTGGTTAGAGTGTAGAGGCGGCAGGGTAGCCTAGTGGTTAGAGTGTAGAGGCGGCAGGGTAGCCTAGTGGTTAGAGTGTAGAGGAGGTAGGTAGCCCAGTGGTTAGAGTGTAGAGGAGGTAGGTAGTCTAGTGGTTAGAGTGTAGAGGAGGTAGGGTAGCAGGGTAGCCTAGTGGTTAGAGTGTAGAGGAGGTAGGGTAGCAGGGTAGCCCAGTGGTTAGAGTGTAGAGGAGGTAGGTAGTCTAGTGGTTAGAGTGTAGAGGCGGCAGGGTAGCCTAGTGGTTAGAGTGTAGAGGAGGTAGGTAGCCTAGTGGTTAGAGTGTAGAGGAGGTAGGTAGTCTAGTGGTTAGAGTGTGGAGGAGGCAGGTAGTCTAGTGGTTAGAGTGTAGAGGCGGCAGGGTAGCCCAGTGGTTAGAGTGTAGAGGCGGCAGGGTAGCCCAGTGGTTAGAGTGTAGAGGCGGCAGGGTAGCCTAGTGGTTAGAGTGTAGAGACGGCAGGGTAGCCTAGTGGTTAGAGTATAGAGGCGGCAGGGTAGCCTAGTGGTTAGAGTGTAGAGGAGGCAGGTAGTCTAGTGGTTAGAGTGTAGAGGAGGCAGGTAGTCTAGTGGTTAGAGTGTAGAGGCGGCAGGGTAGCCTAGTGGTTAGAGTGTAGAGGCGGCAGGTAGCCTAGTGGTTAGAGTGTAGAGGTGGAAGGGTAGCCCAGTGGTTAGAGTGTAGAGACGGCAGCGTAGCCTAGTGGTTAGAGTGTAGAGGCGGCAGGGTAGCCCAGTGGTTAGAGTGTAGAGGCGGCAGGGTAGCCTAGTGGTTAGAGTGTAGAGACGGCAGGGTAGCCTAGTGGTTAGAGTGTAGACGCGGCAGGGTAGCCTAGTGGTTAGAGTGTAGAGGTGGAAGGGTAGCCTAGTGGTTAGAGTGTAGAGGCGGCAGGGTAGCCTAGTGGTTAGAGTGTAGAGGTGGCAGGGTAGCCTAGTGGTTAGAGTGTAGAGGCGGCAGGGTAGCCCAGTGGTTAGAGTGTAGAGGCGGCAGGGTAGCCCAGTGGTTAGAGTGTAGAGGCGGCAGGGTAGCCCAGTGGTTAGAGTGTAGAGGCGGCAGGGTAGCCTAGTGGTTAGAGTGTAGAGACGGCAGGGTAGCCTAGTGGTTAGAGTATAGAGGCGGCAGGGTAGCCTAGTGGTTAGAGTGTAGAGGAGGCAGGTAGTCTAGTGGTTAGAGTGTAGAGGAGGCAGGTAGTCTAGTGGTTAGAGTGTAGAGGCGGCAGGGTAGCCTAGTGGTTAGAGTGTAGAGGCGGCAGGTAGCCTAGTGGTTAGAGTGTAGAGGTGGAAGGGTAGCCCAGTGGTTAGAGTGTAGAGACGGCAGCGTAGCCTAGTGGTTAGAGTGTAGAGGCGGCAGGGTAGCCCAGTGGTTAGAGTGTAGAGGCGGCAGGGTAGCCTAGTGGTTAGAGTGTAGAGACGGCAGGGTAGCCTAGTGGTTAGAGTGTAGACGCGGCAGGGTAGCCTAGTGGTTAGAGTGTAGAGGTGGAAGGGTAGCCTAGTGGTTAGAGTGTAGAGGCGGCAGGGTAGCCTAGTGGTTAGAGTGTAGAGGTGGCAGGGTAGCCTAGTGGTTAGAGTGTAGAGGCGGCAGGGTAGCCCAGTGGTTAGAGTGTAGAGGCGGCAGGGTAGCCTAGTGGTTAGAGTGTAGAGGCGGCAGGGTAGCCTAGTGGTTAGAGTGTAGAGGTGGCAGGGTAGTCTAGTGGTTAGAGTGTAGACGCGGCAGGGTAGCCTAGTGGTTAGAGTGTAGAGGTGGCAGGGTAGTCTAGTGGTTAGAGTGTAGAGGCGGCAGGGTAGCCCAGTGGTTAGAGTGTAGAGGCGGCAGGGTAGCCCAGTGGTTAGAGTGTAGAGGCGGCAGGGTAGCCCAGTGGGTAAAGTGTAGAGGCGGCAGGGTAGCCCAGTGGTTAGAGTGTAGAGGCGGCAGGGTAGCCCAGTGGTTAGAGTGTAGAGGCGGCAGGGTAGCCCAGTGGTTAGAGTGTAGAGGCGGCAGGGTAGCCTAGTGGTTAGAGTGTAGAGACGGCAGGGTAGCCTAGTGGTTAGAGCGTTGGACTAGTAACCGGAAGGTTGCAAGTTCAAACCCCCAGAGCTGATAAGGTACAAATCTGTCGTTCTGCCCCCGAACAGGCAGTTAACCCATTGTTCTGTTCCTAGGCCGTCATTGAAAATAAGAATTTGTTCTTAACTGACCAGCCTAGTTAAATAAAGGTTAAATTTTTAAAAAAAATGACATCTTGTAAAATATATTCTGTTTTCATTAAGAAGTGTGGTGATTCTAGTATTTCAACACTTCACGGTATATTCACAGTGTTGACTAATTTAACCTATTTGCCAATCACTCAACTCTCACACTAACTAGTCTGGCTGCACACAGAAAACAACTAGCCAGAGTTACTGTACCAACGAAGGACAACCATAGAGGGATCTAGCAGAATCGGGAATGCCAAATAGCTACCATTCTTTTCTCTCACTTAAACCAACGATAGTTTGAAACAATGTTTTATCATTTGTTATGGGTGTTTGAAGGGCATTTGAAAATGTTGCCATGGTTTTTGTCCTAAACACAGTCCTGGTTTGATCCATGCATGACTGAGAAATCACAGTATATGGTTTGAATACTGTAGACTACCTGGTGATGGTCATCAACCAGAGGTTTGAATACTGTAGACTACCTGGTGATGGTCATCAACCAGAGGTTTGAATACTGTAGACTACCTAGTGATGGTCATCAACCAGAGGTTTGAATACTGTAGACTACCTGGTGATGGTCATCAACCGGAGATTTGAATACTGTAGACTACCTGGCGATGGTCATCAATCGGAGGTTTGAATACTGTAGACAACCTGGCGATGGTCATCAATCGGAGGTTTGAATACTGTAGACAACCTGGTGATGGTCATCAATCGGAGGTTTGAATACTGTAGACTACCTGGCGATGGTCATCAACCAGAGGTTTGAATACTGTAGACTACCTGGCGATGGTCATCAACCAGAGGTTTGAATACTGTAGACTACCTGGCGATGGTCATCAACCAGAGGTTTGAATACTGTAGACTACCTGGCGATGGTCATCAACCAGAGGTTTGAATACTGTAGACTACCTGGTGATGGTCATCAACCGGAGATTTGAATACTGTAGACTACCTGGTGATGGTCATCTTGAACCTCAAAAGGAAATGAATTGGCTTTGAACAAAATGTCAGAACACTTATCAACCACTTTTCAGAGTGTTCTGATTCAAGTTAAGATCCAGGAGACTTTTGTAATAATTACAAAAATGTATAACATGTCCAAGGGCTTTGTGACACTGTTTAATAATCAGATGTGACTTTAAAACTGGATTCTTATAATCTTGGACTCTTTTAATTGAACGTAATATCTGGTGTTTTTAAAGTAGCGTCTTGTCGTCAGTCTTGTCCGCTGTGAGCATGAATTAAATGAATTAAATCAAATCAAAACACATATTGAAATTGACTGGCATGGGTAACACAACGTTTTTTTTCATTAGGGGTGAATTAACTTTCACTTACACGAGCATTAGAGTACATGAGAAAACCAAATCTATACATTTGTTTTTATTCACCACACTGAAAGATCGCCAAGGACTGTTTACCATCTGGCAAGCGGTGTCAGAGTGTCATGTCTCGGACCAACAGGCTCAGAGACAGCTTCTACCACCAGGCCACCAGACTGCTGAAAAGTTCAACCTAGCCGTCTCCCTGCACAGATCTGCACCTAAGAGACCATATGCACCATAGATATAATTTGCACCGACTACCAACACAATCAACCCTTACACACAAACAAACAGACACACCAGCAGACAGTCTTGTTTTACTAACCTTGTGGAGAGACACAATTGATTCCCATTCAAAATCATATTTTCCCTAACCCCTAACCTTACCCCTAACGTTAACCCCTAACCCCTACCCTAACCCTAACCCCTAACCTAACCCCTAACCCTTACCCTAACCCCTAACCCCTAACCTAACCCTAACCTAACCCTAAACCTTACCCTAACTCCTAACCCTTACCCCTAACCCCAAACTATAACCCCTAACACTAAACCTTACCCTAACCCCTAACCCCAAAACATAACAACCCTAAACCTTACCCTAACCCCAAAACATAACCCACCCCTAACACTAAACCTTACCCTAACCCCTTAACCCTAAACCTAACTCCTTAACCCTAACCCCTAAACCTAACCCTAAACCTAACCCCTTAACCCTAAACCTAACCCCTTAACCCTAAACCTAAAACATTAACCCTAAACCTAACCCCTTAACCCTAAACCTAACCCCTTAACCCTAAACCTAACCCCTAACCCCTAAACCTAATCCCTTAACCCTAACCCTAACCCCTTAACCCTAAACCTAACCCCTTAACCCTAAACCTAACCCCTTAACCCTAAACCTAACCCCTTAACCCTAACCCCTTAACCCTAACCCCTTAACCCTAAACCTAACCCCTAAACCTAATCCCTTAACCCTAACCCTAACCCCTTAACCCTAAACCTAACCCCTTAACCCTAAACCTAACCCCTTAACCCTAAACCTAACCCTAACCCCTTAACCCTAACCCCTTAACCCTAACCCCTTAACCCTAAACCTAACTCCTTAACCCTAACCCCTTAACCCTAACCCTAACCCTAACCCCTTAACCCTAACCCCTTAACCCTAACCCCTTAACCCTAACCCCTAAACCTAATCCCTTAACCCTAACCCCTTAACCCTAAACCTAACCCCTTAACCCTAAACCTAACCCCTTAACCCTAAACCTAATTCCATCCCTAATAATATCATTTTTCCTTGTGGGGACCAGCTAAATGTCCCGAGTTGGTCAACTTTTTGTTTGTTTACTATTCTTGTGGGGACTTATTGTGGCTCCATGTCTCCATGTCTCCATGTCTCCATGTCCACACACACACACACACACACACACACACACACACACACACACACACACACACACACACACACACACACACACACACACACACACACACACACACACACACAGTCAATGTTACTGTTTTATTATATACTATTAATTCCACTACCCACTTAATATTTGTAAATACCTACATGATCAATAGGCATACTACCTGGTCTATTACTTCTACTACTTGTTATTACATGATTATTGATGTAATGTTCTGCGTTGTCGAGGGAGCTCTAACACACAAGTATTTCACTGCACTTTTTATACCTGCTGGAAAAGGTGTACGTTACAAATACGATTAGATTAGACAGTATCTCAATCTGTAGCTCTGGTCAATAGCAAGTCACACTAACATGTTGGACCAGAACTACTCCACTTGTAGTCTCCGACAGGGATGCGATAGCGATGTCTTATCAGAGAGAAGAAAAATCCTTTGTGTTGTAACCACCACTACTCAGACCATATGAGACCTGAGACACAGAGCAGTCTGGGAAGAAGTTGGGAAAGGCCAGAGTGCACAGTGAGTTACTATCCTCTGTAGACCCTGTCGCAGAGGAGTCGGACACAGAGTGACAGTACAGGGGTGTCTGTGTTCCTGGGCCCGTCCGTACGCTCTCTCCTGATTGGCAGTACAGGGGTGTCTGTGTTCCTGGGCCCGTCCGTACGCCCTCTCCTGATTGGCAGTACAGGGGTGTCTGTGTTCCTGGGCCCGTCCGTACGCCCTCCCCTGCCTTCTTAGAAGGAGAAGAGGTCCAAGGCTCTGTATACAAGAATCCTCCCACTAGATGGTGAGGGTCGTAGGGCGATACCTGGTCTGTTATGTCCTGAGTCTGCTGGTGCTGGAGGATCCTACTGGGCAGGCCCCGAGTCTGAAACATGTCCTGGTCGATGATCCTACTGGGCAGGCCCCGAGTCTGAAACACGTCCTGGTCGATGACCCTACTGGGCAGGCCGCGAGTCTGAAACACGTCCTGATCACTGAGCATGTTACTGTAGTCCGGCCCCAGCAGGTCAAAGAAGTCTGGGTTCCCCGCTCCCCGTTCCAGATCACCCAGGAACATGCCCGAGGTGGACGTGACTCGAGAGGTGGTGGTAGTGTTGGCCGGCTCAGTGAAAAAGGATGGGGGAAGGTTACGGTGCCTCAGGGGAGGCTTCTTGGCTCTCTCCCCCTTGACAGGCTCCTTGACAGAGTTAAAGAGGGCAGCCAGGCTCTTGGTCTGGAGGTTGGCCTGTAGCCCGTCCCGCTTGTGGACGGGTTTGCCTTGCTGGAATGGGCTGGGCTGGGTCTGAAGCTGGATCTGAGGCTGGGTCTGGGTCTGGGTGGGAAAGCCAGAGATTTTTCTCTTGTTGGCCCCTGGAGCTGCTGCTGGGTTCCCTGTTGGACTGATGAAGCCTGTACATCTCTTGATCTGCTTCTGCAGGTACTTGCGGTGGTTGACTTTCCTTTTGGACTTGACTGGCTTGTCCAAAGCCAGTTTGATGTTGCTGGAGGCCGAGTCTATGAAGCTGAGCAGATTCCTGGTAGTTTCCCTGTATTCACCTCTCTCCTCACTCTCCTCCAGCGGACTCCCGTCCAGACTTCTGGTGGTTTCCCTGTATTCTCCTCTCTCCTCACTCTCCTCCAGCGGACTCCCGTCCAGGCTCTGACTCATGTCATACTCCATCATGACCGACCCAGGGAAACAGAAGTTTACGAACGGAGAGTTCATGATTGCAGTTTGAACAGCCATTACAATTCTGATTCTAAACACTGGGGCCTCAGTGGCCTCGCCCTCAGCATCCGCTGCTGCTGCTAATCCAAAATATAAAGAGCCTCTTCCTCGTCACAGCATGTCTTCTTGTCCTGTAGGTCTGGGTAATGTTGGCACCTACAAGAAGCAAATCAGATATTCGATTTCAGACTGTCACAAGAGACTAGTCCCAGGGTAGCTTCCCAGTGTGCAAAAAATGGTTGAGAATATGTATTCTCAACGTCTTTTCAACCAACGAGATGTATTTTCAGCGTCTTTTTTGCTCGTAGGGTTGGTCCAAACCCCTTGGTCCTTGAGCTAGTTGTGAGCCTTGGACATGCAGCTCCTGTGAATTCCACTCCTCTCCTCTCCACTTTTCCACTCCACAGTAGAACAGAACAGAGACTGAACTGAGGGAACAGACACTTGTTGTTTGTGGAAAGCAAATCTGACGGAGAGAGAGAGAGATCTTTCAGGGGGCGGGGCTAGATGATGTCAGAACATCAAAGGGGAGGGGCAGAGAGACCCCGGGACTTAACTCTTTGCTTACGCCTGACCACCTGCAACTAAGAGAGATTTGTCTGAGCTTCCCCGCTGTGTCTCAAGACAATAGCCAGTGGTAGGGTTGGTTGGATCCCTCTTCCTCCTCCTTTCACTGTTTATGTGTGCTGTGAACCTAAACCGGTCTTATGAAACTTGAATATGTTGGGCTACTATGGAGGTGAAACTAGAATATCACTTTCAGAGCAATGCAATTCTTTGGAAATTAGTTCTTATGTTGTTTTATAATAGTTAGTTCAAATTTAAAAGATTTCATTTCTAAAAAACATTGTCCCTGTACTATGTATACATTATTTATCTTGTGCTCTTAAAAAAAAATATATATATATATATATATATATATATATATATATATATATATATATATATATATATATATTATTTCCATGTCTTTATTCATACCAGCTTGATTGTTGGGTTTACAGGCAGGACTTGCTACTTCTACCATCTCATCACACACCGAAAACACACCAAACTATGTCATCAAGACCCTACCGTTTACTATTATCTTTTCAGAAAGGCTTTTTCTTTATGGGGAAATCCTGGTTCCCAAACAGGTATCTTTATAGTATCTGGGATCAATTATAACTAATCCTGGTGCCCAAACAGGTATCTTTATAGTATCTGGGATCAATTATAACTAATCCTGGTGCCAAAACAGGTATCTTTATAGTATCTGGGATCAATTATAACTAATCCTGGTGCCCAAACAGGTATCTTTATAGTATCTGGGATCAATTGTATCAGTATAGTATCTGGGATCAATTGTATCAGTATAGTATCTGGGATCAATTGTATCTCTATAGTATCTGGGATCAATTGTATCAGTATAGTATCTGGGATCAATTGTATCAGTATAGTATCTGGGATCAATTATAACTAATCCTGGTGCCCAAACATGTATCTCTATAGGATCTGGGATCAATTGTATCTCTATAGTATCTGGGATCAATTGTATCTCTATAGTATCTGTGATCAATTGTATCAGTATAGTATATGGGATCAATTATAACTAATCCTGGTGCCCAAACATGTATCTCTATAGTATCTGGGATCAATTGTATCAGTATAGTATCTGGGATCAATTATAACTAATCCTGGTTCCCAAACAGGTATCTTTATAGTATCTGGGATCAATTATAACTAATCCTGGTGCCCAAACATGTATCTCTATAGTATCTGGGATCAATTATAACTAATCCTGGTGCCCAAACAGGTATCTTTATAGTATCTGGGATCAATTATAACTAATCCTGGTGCCCAAACAGGTATCTTTATAGTATCTGGGATCAATTGTATCTTTATAGTATCTGGGATCAATTCCCAAATATAACTCTACTACTTAAGATAACCTTCCTGCTTGTTCTGTGTCTTAATCTGCTCGTGGAACTAAAGTTGGAAGTTGATTTCTTGTTGGTGCATGGTCATGTTGGTGAATTCCCAGAGCAGTGGGAATTTTTGCTCGGTCCTGACAACTATTATAGCCGGGTCTTTGACATACAGCCCTACAGAGTCTAAAGAGCCTCTATTCTCCCCCCGCCTCTCAAAGGGAGCTTTGTGCCAGGGATTCATTAAAGTGCACCTCACAGCCCCACAGTAAAATAGCCCCCCCCCCCTCCCTCCCTCCCTCCCTCTCAATAATGAACAGTCGATTTAACTGGAAAAGCTGGCGGGGTTGTTAAATTAAAAGGGGAAAATAAAGTGTTGGTTCAAGCTCGGTGAAGAAGAAGAAATGTTGACCTTAAGAAATACAGCCCTGGTATGAAACTGCTTGCTGTACCCTGCTTACTGCGTCTGCTTTTACCGCTGCAGACAATCATACTTTTACGGGAAGTCTCTTGGCTAACGGTGAATAGTGAATACCCAGAACACACTGAGAGGTGCAGTATGGGTTCTAGGTCTGCCTGAGAGTTTCACTGTGCCAAAGCTTGATCCTGATTTAAGTGGGGGGGTGGGGGGGGGGGGGGGGGGCTGAAAGGAGGAAATAGTATCAGGGCTGGTGAGAGACGGATGAAGGAAATAGTATCAGGGCTGGTGAGAGAGGGAAGATGGAGGAAATAGTATCAGGACTGGTGAGAGAGGGAAGATGGAGGAAATAGTATCAGGGCTGGTGAGAGATGGAAGATGGAGGAAATAGTATCAGGGCTGGTGAGAGAGGGAAGATGGAGGAAATAGTATCAGGGCTGGTGAGAGAGGGAAGATGGAGGAAATAGTATCAGGACTGGTGAGAGAGGGAAGATGGAGGAAATAGTATCAGGGCTGGTGAGAGAGGGAAGATGGAGTAAATAGTATCAGGACTGGTGAGAGAGGGAAGATGGAGGAAATAGTATCAGGACTGGTGAGAGAGGGAAGATGGAGGAAATAGTATCAGGACTGGTGAGAGAGGGAAGATGGAGGAAATAGTATCAGGACTGGTGAGAGAGGGAAGAATACATAGGACTGGATGGAGGAAATAGTATCAGGGCTGGTGAGAGAGGGAAGATGGATGGAGGATAGATTATTCACACAGTAAAAAAAAAGGGATGTACCTATTTTGAAGATATTTCCATACACTGCCTTGATTGGCTGATAGGATGGTCTAGAGCCCACCCACTTACCCAGAAGAATAGTCATTGGTCTATTATAAACAGATCACAGAGACGTCATGATGTGGTCCAAACCTTCCACTTGAACAGGCTGAAATTCCAGGCATATTTTATTTTTAACAACCCTTACAACAAAACGGCCACTATTATCACTTTCACAATTTCAGAGTGTTATTTCACCTCGTAGTGTGGAAATATAATTCTAACATTTAATTTTTTAACTGCACTGCCCCTTTAAATCATTTGGGCTTTTATGAAATAATGTTGGAAATCTGGCTTATGTTATTGCCTACACTCTCGGAGCTCTCTCCTCTCAGCTCTCTCCTCTCTCCTCTCAGCTCTCTCCTCTCAGCTCTCTACTCTCAGCTCTCTACTCTCAGCTCTCTCCTCTCAACTCTCTCCTCTCAGCCTGGTCTGAGGCTCAGTTGGTATAGCTGTTTTTGGTCCTTGCAACAGAATTCCCAAGAATGGATTCTTTCTTTTTCCCTTTTCTTGAAAGTGCATTTTAAGGCAGTGAATCATTTAGAGCTGGGAGACGGAGAGGAGGGAGAGAGAGAGAGGTTCTGAGCTCTTTGAAAGAAGAAGGGTCCATCGAGAAACTGTTATTCTCATGTAAATTGGTGCGGACAGGGAAAAGGGGGGACAGTGAAAGTGATAGTACTGATCTAATTATCTGTGGCCCCAACACCCGGTCTGAATGAGACGCTCAGAATAACTGCTGACATGGAAGCACAATAAACAGGACAACGTAGAGCTTCTGTAAAAAAAAAACAAGCTTTTCTCTTCAGGCCTTTATGGGGGTGTTCTCTCTCCCTCTTCTCTCTCTCCCACTATCCACTCTCTCGCTCTCCCGCTTCTCTCTCTCTCCCTCTATCCACTCTCTCGCTCTCCCTCTTCTCTCTCTCTCTCTATCCACTCTCTCGCTCTCCCTCTTCTCTCTCTCTCTGTCTCTCTCCCTCTCTCCACTCTCTCTCTCTAACTCCACTCTCTCCCTCTATCCACTCTCTCGCTCTCCCTCTTCTCTCTCTCTCCCTCTATCCACTCTCTCGCTCTTCCTCTTCTCTCTCTCTCTATCCACTCTCTCGCTCTCCCTCTTCTCTCTCTCTCTGTCTCTCTCCCTCTTCTCTCTCTCCCTCTCTCCACTCTCTCTCTAACTCCACTCTCTCCCTCTATCCACTCTCTCGCTCTCCCTCTTCTCTCTCTCTCTATCCACTCTCTCGCTCTCCCTCTTCTCTCTCTGTCTCTCTCCCTCTTCTCTCTCCCTCTCTCCACTCTCTCTCTCTAACTCCACTCTCTCCCTCTCTCCACTTGGTCTCTCCCTCTTCTCTCCCTCTTCTCTCCACTCCATCTCTTCCTCCTCTCCCTCTCCCCTTCCTCCTCCCATCTCTCTTTTCCTTCTCTCCCCCTCCTCCTCCCCTCTCTCTCTTTCTTTTCTCTCTCTCTTTACAAAAAAAGCAGGGTATTTAAAAGAGATATTCATAGCATCTCGCACCTCTATTCTTAAATGTCGACAGCAGCAGGCGAGAAAAAGAGGCAACAGAAATAAGTGAATATGACATGATAATTAGGTCAAATACAGTATCCGCATTCATGGAGCCACTCTCTGGTTCTTTTTTCTAGCACTTCTATCAAACATCAGACAACAATGCCAACAACTTTGTAGTGCACTATCTAGGGTGTCATTTGGGACAACCGTTGCGGAGGGAGGATATACCACAGAAACAGAAACAGTCTGTTATTACATAGAAACAGTCTGTTATTACAGAAACAGTCTGTTATTACATAGAAACAGTCTGTTATTACATAAACAGTCTGTTAGTGTTATTACACAGAAACAGTCTGTTATTACACAGAAACAGTCTGTTATTACACAGAAACAGTCTGTTATTACATAAACAGTCTGTTAGTGTTATTACACAGAAACAGTCTGTTATTACACAGAAACAGTCTGTTATTACACAGAAACAGTCTGTTATTACATAGAAACAGTCTGTTATTACATAGAAACAGTCTGTTATTACATAAACAGTCTGTTAGTGTTATTACACAGAAACAGTCTGTTATTACACAGAAACAGTCTGTTATTACACAGAAACAGTCTGTTAGTGTTATTACATAGAAACAGTCTGTTAGTGTTATTACATAGAAACAGTCTGTTATTACACAGAAACAGTCTGTTATTACATAGAAACAGTCTGTTAGTGTTATTACACAGAAACAGTCTGTTATTACACAGAAACAGTCTGTTATTACATAGAAACAGTCTGTTATTACATAAACAGTCTGTTAGTGTTATTACACAGAAACAGTCTGTTATTACACAGAAACAGTCTGTTATTACAGAAACAGTCTGTTATTACACAGAAACAGTCTGTTATTACACAGAAACAGTCTGTTAGTGTTATTACATAGAAACAGTCTGTTAGTGTTATTACATAGAAACAGTCTGTTATTACATAGAAACAGTCTGTTATTACACAGAAACAGTCTGTTATTACATAGAAACAGTCTGTCATTACATATAAACAGTCTGTTAGTGTTATTACATAGAAACAGTCTGTTATTACATAGAAACAGTCTGTTATTACACAGAAACAGTCTGTTATTACATAGAAACAGTCTGTTATTACACAGAAACAGTCTGTTATTACACAGAAACAGTCTGTTATTACATAGAAACAGTCTGTTAGTGTTATTACATAGAAACAGTCTGTTATTACACAGAAACAGTCTGTTATTACACAGAAACAGTCTGTTATTACATAGAAACAGTCTGTTATTACATATAAACAGTCTGTTAGTGTTATTACATAGAAACAGTCTGTTATTACATAGAAACAGTCTGTTATTACACAGAAACAGTCTGTTATTACATAGAAACAGTCTGTTAGTGTTATTACATAGAAACAGTCTGTTATTACACAGAAACAGTCTGTTATTACATAGAAACAGTCTGTTATTACACAGAAACAGTCTGTTATTACACAGAAACCGTCTGTTATTACATAGAAACAGTCTGTTATTACACAGAAACAGTCTGTTAGTGTTATTACATAGAAACAGTCTGTTAGTGTTATTACATAGAAACAGTCTGTTATTACACAGAAACAGTCTGTTATTACATAGAAACAGTCTGTTATTACACAGAAACAGTCTGTTATTACACAGAAACAGTCTGTTAGTGTTATTACATAGAAACAGTCTGTTAGTGTTATTACATAGAAACAGTCTGTTATTACACAGAAACAGTCTGTTATTACAGAAACAGTCTGTTATTACATAGAAACAGTCTGTTATTACATAGAAACAGTCTGTTATTACATATAAACAGTCTGTTAGTGTTATTACATAGAAACAGTCTGTTATTACACATAAACAGTCTGTTATTACATAGAAACAGTCTGTTATTACATAGAAACAGTCTGTTATTACATAGAAACAGTCTGTTAATGTTATTACATAGAAACAGTCTGTTATTACAGAAACAGTCTTATTACAGAAACAGTCTGTTATTACACAGAAACAGTCTGTTATTACATATAAACAGTCTGTTAGTGTTATTACATAGAAACAGTCTGTTATTACAGAAACAGTCTGTTAGTGTTATTACATAGAAACAGTCTGTTAGTGTTATTACACAGAAACAGTCTGTTATTACATAGAAACAGTCTGTTAGTGTTATTACATAGAAACAGTCTGTTATTACATAGAAACAGTCTGTTAATGTTATTACATAGAAACAGTCTGTTATTACATAGAAACAGTCTGTTAATGTTATTACATAGAAACAGTCTGTTATTACATAGAAACAGTCTGTTAATGTTATTACACAGAAACAGTCTGTTATTACACAGAAACAGTCTGTTATTACATAGAAACAGTCTGTTATTACACAGAAACAGTCTGTTATTACAGAAAGAGTCTGTTATTACACAGAAACAGCCCGTTATTACAGAAACAGTCTGTTATTACACAGAAACAGTCTGTTATTACATAAACAGTCTGTTAGTGTTATTACATAGAAACAGTCTGTTATTACATAGAAACAGTCTGTTATTACATAGAAACAGTCTGTTATTACATAGAAACAGTATGTTATTACATAGAAACAGTCTGTTATTACAGAAACAGTCTGTTATTAAATTGAAACAGTCTGTTATTACATAGAAACAGTCTGTTATTACATAGAAACAGTCTGTTATTACAGAAACAGTCTGTTATTACACAGAAACAGTCTGTTATTACATAAACAGTCTGTTAGTGTTATTACATAGAAACAGTCTGTTATTACATAAACAGTCTGTTATTACATAGAAACAGTCTGTTATTACATAGAAACAGTCTGTTATTACATAGAAACAGTCTGTTATTACATAGAAACAGTCTGTTATTACAGAAACAGTCTGTTATTACATAGAAACAGTCTGTTATTACATAGAAACAGTCTGTTATTACATAGAAACAGTCTGTTATTACAGAAACAGTATGTTATTACATAGAAACAGTCTGTTATTACATAGAAACAGTCTGTTATTACACAGAAACAGTCTGTTATTACACAGAAACAGTCTGTTATTACATAGAAACAGTCTGTTAGTGTTATTACATAGAAACAGTCTGTTATTACATAGAAACAGTCTGTTATTACATAGAAACAGTCTGTTATTACAGAAACAGTCTGTTATTACATAGAAACAGTCTGTTATTACATAGAAACAGTCTGTTATTACATAGAAACAGTCTGTTATTACATAGAAACAGTCTGTTAATGTTATTACAAAGAAACAGTCTGTTAGTGTTATTACATAGAAACAGTCTGTTATTACATAGAAACAGTCTGTTAGTGTTATTACATAGAAACAGTCTGTTAGTGTTATTACATAGAAACAGTCTGTTAGTGTCATTACATAGAAACAGTCTGTTAGTGTTATTACTTAGAAACAATCTGTTATTACATAGAAACAGTCTGTTAGTGTTATTACATAGAAACAGTCTGTTAGTGTCATTACATAGAAACAGTCTGTTAGTGTTATTACTTAGAAACAATCTGTTATTACATAGAAACAGTCTGTTAGTGTTATTACATATAAACAGTCTGTTATTACATAGAAACAGTCTGTTATTACATAGAAACAGTCTGTTATTACATAGAAACAGTCTGTTAATCTTATTACATAGAAACAGTCTGTCATTACATAGAAACAGTCTGTTATTACATAGAAACAGTCTGTTATTACATAGAAACAGTCTGTTATTACATAGAAACAGTCTGTTATTACATAGAAACAGTATGTTATTACATAGAAACAGTCTGTTAATGTTATTACATAGAAACAGTCTGTTAGTGTTATTACATAGAAACAGTCTGTTATTACATAGAAACAGTATGTTAGTGTTATTACATAGACACAGTCTGTTAGTGTTATTACATAGAAACAGTCTGTTATTACATAGAAACAGTCTGTTATTACATAAACAGTCTGTTATTACATAAACAGTCTGTTATTACATAGAAACAGTCTGTTAGTGTTATTACATAGAAACAATCTGTTAGTGTTATTACATAGACACAGTCTGTTATTACATAGAAACAGTCTTAGTGTTATTACATAGAAACAGTCTGTTAGTGTTATTACATAGAAACAGTCTGTTAGTGTTATTACATAGACACAGTCTGTTATTACATAGAAACAGTCTGTTAGTGTTATTACATAGAAACAGTCTGTCATTACATATAAACAGTCTGTTAGTGTTATCTCTTATTCAAGATTGCTTCGATCACGTGGACTGGCATATGTTTTGGATAGCCTCAGACAACAACATTGATGTATACGCTGATTCGGTGAGCGAGTTTGTTAGCAAGTGCATCGGTGATGTTTTATCCACTGTGATGATTCAAACCTTCCCTAATCAGAAACTGTGGATTGATGGCAGCATTCGCGCAAAACTGAAAGTGCGAACCACTGCTTTTAATCATGGCAAGGCGACCGGAAACATGACCGAATACAAACAGTGTAGCTATTCCCTCAGCAAGGCAATCAAACAAGCTAAGCGTCAGTATAGAGACAAAGTAGAGTCGCAATTCAACGGCTCAGACACGAGAGGTATGTGGCAGGGTCTACAGTCAATCACGGACTACAAAAAGAAAACCAGCCCTGTCGCGGACCAGGATGTCTTGCTCCCAGACAAGCTAAACAATTTCTTTGCTCACTTTGAGGACAATACAGTTCCACCGACACGGCCCGCTACCAAAACCTGTGGACTCTCCTTCACCGCAGCCAACGTGAGTAAAACATTTAAACGTGTTAACCCTCGCAAGGCTGCCGGCCCAGACGGCATCCCTAGCCACGTCCTCAGAGCATGCGATGACAAGCTGGCTGGTGTGTTTACGAACATATTCAATGAATCCCTATCCCAGTCTGCTATGCCCACATGCTTCAAGAGGGCCATCATTGTTCCTGTTCCCAAGAAAGCTAAGTTAACTGAGCTAAACGACTACCACCCCGTAGCACTCACTTCCGTCATCATGAAGTACTTTGCGAGACTAGTCAAGGATCAAATCACCTCCACCCTACCTGACACCCTAGACCCACTCCAATTTGCCCGCCCTGTGCAACTGGGTCCTGGACTCTGGGTCCTGGACTTTCTGACGGGCCGCTCCCGGTGGTGAGTGTAGGAAACAACATCTCCACCTCAACACTGGGGCCCCACAAGGGTGCGTTTTCAGCCCGCTCCTGTATTCCCTGTTCACCCATGACTGCGTGGCCAAGCACGCCTCCAACTCAATCATCAAGCTTGCAGACAATCCACCCACACAGACAGCATCGTGAAGAAGGCGCAGCAGCGCCTCTTCCACCTCAGGAGGCTGAAGAAATTTGGCTGACAAACTTTCACAGATGCACAATCAAGAGCATCCTGTCGGGCTGTATCACCGCCTGGTATGGCAACTGCACCGCCCACAACCCTAAGGGTAGGTCTGCACAACGCATCACCGGGGGCAAACTACCTGCCCTCCAGGACACCTACAGCACCCGATGTCACAGGAAGGCCAAAAAGATCATCAAGGACAACAACCACTCGAGCCACTGCCTGTTCACCCCGCTATCATCCAGAAGGCGGGGTGGGACCGCCATCAAAGCTGGCGAGACTGAAAAACAGCTTCTATCTCAAGGCCTGTTCAGGGGCAGAACGACAGATTTGTACCTTGTCAGCTCGGGGGTTTGACTGTTAAACAGCCACCACTAACATTTTTTTTATTTTACCTTTATTTTATTTAACTAGGCAAGTCAGTTCTTACACAAATTCTTATTTTCAATGACGGCCTAGGAACAGTGGGTTAACTGCCTGTTCAGGGGCAGAGCAACAGATTTGTACCTTGTCAGCTCGGGGGTTTGAACTTGCAACCTTCCGGTTACTTCCGGTTACTAGTCCAACGCTCTAACCACTAGGCTACCGTGCCGCCCCACATTGAGTAGCTGCTGCCAACATACTGACTAAACTCCAGCCACTTTAATAATAAGAAATTGGAAGTAATAAATGTATCACTAGCCACTTTAAACAATGCCACTTAATATAATGTTTACATTACTCATCTCATATGTATATACTGTACTCTATACCATCTACTGCATCTTGCCATCTTTATGTAATACATGTATCACTAGCCACTTTAAACAATGCCACTTTTATATGTTTACATACCCTACATTACTCATCTCATATGTATATACTGTACTCTATACCACCTACTGCATCTTGCCTATGCCATTCGGCCATTACTCATCCATTTATTTATATGTACATATTCTTATTCATTCCTTTACACTTGTGTGTATTAAGTGGTTGTTGTGAAATTGTTAGATTACATTGTTAGATATTACTGCACGGTCGGAACTAGAAGCACAAGCATTTCGCTACACTCGCATTTAACATCTGCTAACCATGTGTGTATATGTGACAAATAAAATTGTATTTGATATAATAATAATAATATTTAATAATAATAACAATAATAATGTAATAACACAGAAAAATCTACCAAAACAAAACGACTCTATCAAGGTGAACAAACCCTGCGAATAAAACTGACAAACAGGGGAAACATTGGACGAATTCAACCCTTTTCTGTGTCCCATCCATTGCTACTAACTATCCCACAGGTGAGCAAGAGTACTTGCTTTCCCCGGTACACAGTTCCATATTGTCTGGATATTGTTAAAGATCGGCTCTTCCCCTGGAATGTACTTACTCAGCAACCACCCCACCCAACAATATCCCCCAGGTACCCACCCTGACCCCCTCACCACCAAGCCCTCCTCAGGGCGATGTGATGCGACACCCATAGCCCTAATCTTCCTCCCAGTAGTGGGTGGTCCCTGCCTGCTCTATGACACACTCAGAGCCCAAAGGTCAGGCCCACACTAAGAACACAGTTGATTGATGGGAGTGTCGGGGGCAACAGAAAAGGGTCAGTCCAAATTAATGACTGTGAGTTGCTGTTCAGAGGAGAAAAGCTAAGGATCTGTTAGCAAGGGGATCTAGGGGACCTCCTCGCCTGTGGTTAGGTTATTTCTGAGATGGGTTTCAATACCAGGGAGGGACGTCTGAGATTTGGACAAAATGGCATGGAAGTCTGGCTTTGCGTCTATCAATACACTGATTAACAACATACTAAATATCAAGCTCTACACTCTCACCAAAAAATTCCAACTAAATAATGTAGCAAACCTTGTCGAAGAAAGACTGCGGCGGTTTCTTTACAAGGGACCTCTGATAGTCGGACAAGTGAGACAAGGGCCTAGATCCGATCAGAACCAGCGCTAACCGTTGATAGTCGACACCCACATAGCTCCACCCCCCTAGATCCCATCAGAACCAGCGCTAACCGTTGATAGTCGACACCCACATAGCTCCACCCCCCTAGATCCCATCATAACCAGCGCTAACCGTTGATAGTCGACACCCACATAGCTCCACCCCCTTAGATCCGATCAGAACCAGCGCTAACCGGTGATAGTCGACACCCACATAGCTCCACCCCCCTAGATCCAATCAGAACAAGCATCAAGACTAAGGAGATGATTGTGGACTACAGGATTATTATTATTATTATTGGACCATGCTGGTCATTTATGAACATTTGAACATCTTGGCCATGTTCTGTTATAATCTCCACCCGGCACAGCCAGAAGAGGATTGGCCATCCCACATATGCTCTCTCTAATTCTCTCTTTCTTTCTCTCTCTCGGAGGACCATGCCCCAGGAATACCTGACATGATGACTCCTTGCTGTCCCCAGTCCACCTGGCCGTGCTGCTGCTCCAGTCTCAACTGTTCTGCCTTATTATTATTCGACCATGCTGGTCATTTATGAACATTTGAACATCTTGGCCATGTTCTGTTATAATCTCCACCCGGCACAGCCAGAAGAGGACTGGCCATCCCACATATGCTCTCTCTAATTCTCTCTTTCTTTCTCTCTCTCGGAGGACCGTGCCCCAGGAATACCTGACATGATGACTCCTTGCTGTCCCCAGTCCACCTGGCCGTGCTGCTGCTCCAGTCTCAACTGTTCTGCCTTATTATTATTCGACCATGCTGGTCATTTATGAACATTTGAACATCTTGACCATGTTCTGTTATAATCTCCACCCGGCACAGCCAGAAGAGGACTGGCCACCCCACATAGCCTGGTTCCTCTCTAGGTTTCTTCCTAGGTTTTGGCCTTTCTAGGGAGTTTTTCCTAGCCACCGTGCTTCTACACCTGCATTGCTTGGTGTTTGGGGTTTTAGGCTGGGTTTCTGTACAGCACTTTGAGATATCAGCTGATGTACGAAGGGCTATATAAATACATTTGATTTGATTTTGATTTGGGGCAAAAAAGTATTTAGTCAGCCACCAATTGTGCAAGTTCTACCACTTAAAAAGATGAGAGAGGCCTGTAATTTTCATCACAGGTACACTTCAACTATGACAGACAAAATGAGAAGAAAAAAATCCAGAAAATCACATTGTAGGATTTTTAATTTATTTATTTGCAAATTATGGTGGAAAATAAGTATTTGGTCACCTACAAACAAGCAAGATTTCTGGCTCTCACAGACCTTCCCTAACCTAACCTTCCCTCCCTCTGTACCCCCTGCCTCTCTCCTAACCTTCCCTCCCCTCCCTCCCTTTGTCCTTCCCTCCCTCTGTACCCCCTGCCTCTCTCCTAACCTTCCCTCCCTCTGTACCCCCTGCCTCTCTCCTAACCTTCCCTCCCTCTGTAACCCCTGCCTCTCCTAACCTTCCCTCCCTCTGTACCCCCTGCCTCTCTCCTAACCTTCCCTCCCCTCCCTCCCTCTCTCTCTCTCCTTTCCTCCCTCTGTACCCCCTGCCTCTCTCCTAACCTTCCCTCCCTCTGTACCCCCTGCCACTCTCCTAACCTTCCCTGTGTCTGTACACCCTGCCTCTCTCCTAACCTTCCCTCCCTCTGTACCCCCTGCCTCTCTCCTAACCTTCCCTCCCTCTGTACCCCCTGCCTCTCTCCTAACCTTCCCTCCCTCTGTACCCCCTGCCTCTCTACTCCCCCTGTCCTTCCTTCCCTTTGTACCCTCTGCCTCTCTCCTAACCTTCACTCCCCTCCCTCCCTCTCTCCTTTCCTCCCTCTGTACCCCCTGCCTCTCTCCTAACCTTCCCTCCCTCTATACCCCCTGCCTCTCTCCTAACCTTCCTTCCCCTCCCTCCCTCTCTCCTTCCCTCCCTCTGTACCCCCTGCCTCTCTCCTAACCATCCCTCCCTCCTTCCCACCCTGGCCCTCCCTCCCTCCCTCCTTCCCACCCTAGCCCTCCCTCCCTCTTTCCCACCCTCCCTCGTTCCCACCCTAGCCCACCCTCCCTCCCTCCTTCCCACCCTAGCCCTCCCTCCCTCCTTCCCACCCTAGCCCTCCCGCCTTCCCACCCTGGCCCTCTCTCCTTCCCACCCTGGCCCTCCCTCCTTCCCTCCCTCCCCCCCTCCCTCCCTGCTTCTAGCCCTCCCTCATTCCCACCCTGGCCCTCCCTCCCTCGTTCCCACCCTAGCCCTCCCTCCCTCGTTCCCTCCCTCCCTCCTTCCCACCCTGGCCCTCCCTCCCTCATTCCCTCCCACCCTCCCTCGTTCCCACCCTAGCCCTCCCTCGTTCCCACCCTAGCCCTCCCTCCCTCCTTCCCACCCTGGCCCTCCCTCCCTCCCTCCTTCCCACCCTGGCCCTCCCTCCCACCCTAGCCCTCCCTCCTTCCCACCCTGGACCTCCCTCCCTCCTTCCCACCCTAGCCCTCCCTCCTTCCCACCCTAGCTCTCCCTCCTTTCCACCCTAGCCCTCCCTCCTTCCCACCCTAGCCCTCTCTCCTTCCCACCCTAGCCCTCTCTCCTTCCCACCCTAGCCCTCTCTCCTTCCCACCCTAGCCCTCCCTCCTTCCCACCCTAGCTCTCCCTCCTTTCCACCCTAGCCCTCCCTCCTTCTCACCCAGCTCTCCCTCCTTCCCACCCTAGCCCTCTCTCCTTCCCACCCTAGCCCTCTCTCCTTCCCAACCTAGCCCTCCCTCCCTCCTTCCCACCCTGGCCCTCCCTCCCTCCTTCCCACCCTAGCCCTCCCTCCTTTCCACCCTAGCCCTCCCTAGCCCTCCCTCCTTCCCACCCTAGCTCTCCCTCCTTTCCACCCTAGCCCTCCCTCCTTCCCACCCTAGCCCTCTCTCCTTCCCACCCTAGCCCTCTCTCCTTCCCACCCTAGCCCTCCCTCCTTCCCACCCTAGCTCTCCCTCCTTTCCACCCTAGCCCTCCCTCCTTCTCACCCTAGCTCTCCCTCCTTCCCACCCTAGCCCTCTCTCCTTCCCACCCTAGCCCTCCCTCCCTCCTTCCCACCCTGGCCCTCCCTCCCTCCTTCCCACCCTAGCCCTCCCTCCTTTCCACCCTAGCCCTCCCTCCTTCCCACCCTAGCTCTCCCTCCTTTCCACCCTAGCCCTCCCTCCTTCCCACCCTAGCCCTCTCTCCCTCGTTCCCACCTTAGCCCTCCCTCCTTCCCACCCTAGCCCTCCTTCCCTCCTTCCCACCCTGGCCCTCCCTCCCTCGTTCCCACCCTAGCCCTCCCTCCCTCGTTCCCTCCCTCCCTCCCTCGTTCCCACCCTAGCCCTCCCTCCCTCCCTCATTCCCACCCTAGCCCTCCCTCCCTCGTTCCCACCCTAGCCCTTCCTCCCTCCTGCAAACCAAGGCCCTCCCTCCATCCCACCCTCTCTGGCCCCGAATGTGCAGTAGTAATAATATTGCTAGCAGGGGTTAACTGACGGGGGACCATGGCCCGTCTAGGTACAGCAATTTAAAAACCTTTGAGGATCCCAGCTGTATGAATCTGTTCCAGGGGGGAATCCCACAGGCTGGTCCGCATGGGGTTAGGGTCAACACACCCACCAATCCCTGCATCCCAAATGGTACCCTCTTGCCTATATATAGTGTACAACTTGAGTCCTGGTCTAAAAGTCGTGCACTATATACAGGCAATAGGGTACCAATTGGGACGCAAGCCTGTGACTTTACCCCAGCAACCTCGATCACCTCCCACCAGCACCGTTATTGGTCTCCTCCGATTTGGCTTTCTTTGCTTTTTTATTAAATCACAACCACATGCTACTGCTGTGATTGGCAACAGAATGAATATATACACTGAGCGAACAAAACATTAGGAACACTTTCCTAATATTGAGTTGCACCCCCCTCCCCCTTTTGCCCTCACAGAACAGCCTCGATTCGTCGGGTCATGGACTCCACTAGGTGTCGAAAGCAGTTCCACAGTGATTCTGGACCATGTTGACTCCAGTTGAACCCCCCATGTTGACTCCAGTTGAACCCCCCCATGTTGACTCCAATGCTTACCCACAGTTGTGTCCAGTTGGCTGGATGTTCTTTGGGTGGTGGAACATTCTTGATACACACGGGAAACTGTTGAGTGTGTAAAACCCAGCAGCGTTGCAGTTCTTGACACAAACCGGTGCGCCTGGCACCTACTACCATACCCTGTTTAAAGGCACTTAAATATTTTGTTTTGCCCGTTCATCCTCTGAACAACACACAGACACAATCCATGTCTCTATTGTCTTAAGGCTTAAAAATCCTTCTTTAACCTGCCTCCTCCTCTTCCTCTACTATGATTGAAGTGACATCAATAAGGGATCATAACTTTTACCTGGATACACCTGGTCAGTGAGACGGGGAACACTCAGTGTTAAAGGGAACGCTCAGTGTGACAGGGAATGCTCAGTGTTAAAGGGAACGCTCAGTGTGACAGGGAACGCTCAGTGTTAAAGGGAACGCTCAGTGTGACAGGGAACGCTCAGTGTGACAGGGAACGCTCAGTGTGACAGGGAACGCGCAGTGTTAAAGGGAACGCGCAGTGTTAAGGGGAACGCGCAGTGTTAATGGGGAACGCTCAGTGTTAAAGGGAACGCTCAGTGTGACGGGGAACGCTCAGTGTGACAGGGAACGCTCAATGTGACAGGGAACGCTCAGTGTGACAGGGAACGCTCAGTGTGACAGGGAACGCTCAGTGTTAAAGGGAACGCTCAGTGTTAAAGGGAACGCTCAGTGTGACAGGGAATGCTCAGTGTTAAAGGGAACGCTCAGTGTTAAAGGGAATGCTCAGTGTGACAGGGAACGCTCAGTGTGACAGGGAACGCTCAGTGTGACAGGGAATGCTCAGTGTTAAAGGGAACGTGCAGTGTTAAGGGGAACGCTCAGTGTGACAGGGAACGTTCAGTGTGACGGGGAACGCTCAGTGTGACGGAGAACGCTCAGTGTTAAAGGGAACGCTCAGTGTGACGGGGAACGCTCAGGGGAACGCTCAGTGTGACGGGGAACGCTCAGTGTGACGGGGAACGCTCACATGCTCAGTGTGACGGGGAACGCTCAGTGTGACGGGGAACACTCACATGCTCAGTGTGACGGGGAACACTCAGTGTGACGGGGAATGCTCACATGCTCAGTGTGACGGGGAACGCTCAGTGTGACGGGGAACGCTCAATGTGACGGGGAACGCTCAGGGGAACGCTCAGTGTGACGGGGAACGCTCAGTGTTAAAGGGAACGCTCAGTGTTAAAGGGAACATTCAGTGTTAAAGGGAACGCTCAGTGTTAAGGAGAACGCTCAGTGTGACGGGGAACGCTCAGTGTTAAAGGGAACGCTCAGTGTTAAAGGGAACGCTCAGTGTTAAAGGGAACGCTCAGTGTTAAAGGGAACGCTCAGTGTTAAAGGGAACGCTCAGTGTTAAGGAGAACGCTCAGTGTGACGGGGAACGCTCAGTGTTAAAGTGAATGCTCAGTGTTAAAGGGAACGCTCAGTGTGACAGGGAATGCTTAGCGTGACAGGGAACGTTCAGTGTTAAAGGGAATGCTCAGTGTTAAGGGGAACGCTCAGTGTTAAAGGGAATGCTCAGTGTTAAAGGGAACGCTCAGTGTGACGGGGAACGCTCACTGTGACGGGGAACGCTCACTGTGACGGGGAACGGTCACTGTGACGGGGAACGCTCAGTGTTAAAGGGAACGCTCAGTGTGACAGGGAACGCTCAGTGTTAAAGGGAACGCTCAGTGTTAAAGGGAACGCTCAGTGTGACAGGGAACGCTCAGTGTTAAAGGGTACGCTCAGTGTTAAAGGGAACGCTCAGTGTGACAGGGAACGCTCAGTGTTAAAGGGAACGCTCAGTGTGACAGGATGAATATATAGATTATAGAAGCAGCCCTCTGATGTTCAGCATGTTTACATATGAATAATTGTCACGCCAATGACTCATCCATCAAATGTCAATATCTTTCGAATGTTCAGTGTAGAATAAAACATTATTTATTTAGCAAGTATTCCTTTTGTGAGTTTAGAGTTGACAAGATAGACAAAAACAGTATCAAAATAACATTGCTTTTAATCTGGGAACAACACATGACAATAGCAGTAAGACATTAAAGGGATATTACTTATTAACAGCCACAGCCATTAAAGGGATATTACTTAACAGCCATTAAAGGGATATTACTTAACAGCCATTAAAGGGATATTACTTAACAGCCACAGCCATTAAAGGGATATTACTTAACAGCCATTAAAGGGATATTACTTAACAGCCATAGCCATTAAAGGGATATTACTTAACAGCCATTAAAGGGATATTACTTAACAGCCATAACCATTAAAGGGATATTACTTAACAGCCATAACCATTAAAGTCAATGAAACATGTTAACACGACATTGAGAGACACTGCTGGGTCCAGCCCTTCTGCTGCCGTTGTTAAATATGGGTCAATTTCTGGACCAAATACAACTCAGGCCGTAGTATAGAAACTGTAAACTACAAGTGAATGTTATCAATTGTTTTGGAAAAAACCTTTAGAATCCCTGACTAATGCTAATTCTAGTTTAACAGAAATGGTCAATTACAACGAATTGTAAACACTTACCAAAAAAAAAAGCATACGTTTTTCCTGAGAGTTGTTAAATAAATATTTTTTTTGTACTAATTATCCAATAAACACAATTGTTGTTCTGATATACAGTATGTGTAAGCTATCAAATGTCAATTAAACACAATTAATAAATACTGTAACTGAATGATCTAATCTGGTGTTATGTGAAAATGTCTTTAATTTTCAAATTAAGAAAATATTTATTTTGTTTTTAACATTTGATATTCTAGCCCTTTCTGACTCGTAATAAAAAAAGAGACTTTGGCACAAAACAGAGAACACTGTAAACAATCATTGAAATCAACAAATCAACATTGAAATAGTTACTTAACTAAACCTGATTATTGGTGTAAGTAGATCTTCCTTAAACTCGAACACATCTGAAAAACAATATTCCACTGAACATACATCAGTACATTCTCGTGGTAGAGAACGTTGGTATTATATGGCACCCTATTCCCTTCATAGTGCACTCCTTTTTAAACAGGGTCCATATGGGCTCTGGTCAAAAGTAGTGCACTATATAGGGAATAGGGTCACTTTTGGGATGCAAAAAAAGCCTTGGTTTCAATGTCCACACTAGCATATCACTTAGAATACACGTTCAATACATTGCTCCCTTCTTAGTAGTATGCTAGAGAGGGCATTGCAACAAAGCCACATGTTATATGCTATGGTTTTTCAGCTTCAGGTAGTTTGAGAGGCTGGGGCTGCATCTAGTGCCCTACTTCTGACCAGAGTCCTAGGGGGTCCTGGATAAAAGTAGTGCACTATATAGGGAATAGGGTGACATTTCAGGCCAACCCTGGGTGTTTAAGTTCAGAGTGATTTAGTCTGGCAGTTTTAGTTCTGCTTGATTTAGTAATTGTAGTTAAGAGTGCTTTAACCTGGGAGTTGTAGTTCAGAGTGCTTTAACCTGGGAGTTGTAGTTCAGAGTGATTTAGCCTTGCAGTTGTTCAGAGTGATTTAACCTGGTAGTTGTAGTTCAGAGTGATTTAGCCTGGCAGTTGTAGTTCAGACTGATTTAACCTGGTATTTGTAGTTTCCTGGCCTGTGTGATCCACAGTTTGAAGTATTCCACCTCCTGGATGCGGGCTGAGAGGACGGTGTGAGGGTCATACTCGTTGTTGTAGCGTAGGTCCAGGTGGTGAGCTCCGTCAGGTATCACTATGGCAACCACCGAGTCCGAGATGTTTCGGGTCACCCCACCACTTGACCACGGGTCCAGTCCTCCGTTACTGTGAGAGTTTAGAGGAGAGGGATCAACCAATCACATAAGGAAGGAGGATCCAACGGTGAAGCAGAGTTAACATGGAATAACATCAGGCTTAACCTACATGGAATAACATCAGGCTTAACCTACATGGAATAACATCAGGCTTAACCTCCCCGGAATAACATCAGGCTTAACCTACATGGAATAACATCAGGCTTAACCTACATGGAATAACATCAGGCTTAACCTACATGGAATAACATCAGGCTTAACCTCCACGGAAAAACATCAGGCTTAACCTCCACGGAATAACATCAGGCTTAACCTACATGGAATAACATCAGGCTTAACCTACATGGAATAACATCAGGCTTAACCTACATGGAATAACATCAGGCTTAACCTACATGGAATAACATCAGGCTTAACCTACATGGAATAACATCAGGCTTAACCTCTATTTAAGCAATAAGGCACAAGAGGCAGTGCTGCATCATGAATAGAGTCACAGGTAAGAGGCAGTGCTGTATCATGAATACAGTCACAGATAAGAGGCAGTGTTGTATCATGAATACAGTCACAGGTAAGAGGCAGTGCTGTATCATGAATACAGTCACAGGTAAGAGGCAGTGTTGTATCATGAATAGAGTCACAGATAAGAGGCAGTGCTGTATCATGAATACAGTCACAGGTAAGAGGCAGTGCTGTATCATGAATAAAGTCACAGATAAGAGGCAGTGATGTATCATGAATAGAGTCACAGATAAGGCCCGACGTGTGCCTAAACATATTAAAATAACAATAAATTACATATTTTAATTTAAAATGTTATTTTGATAAGTAAATTCATACCCAATGTCATTCTTCCACCAGAAGACATAGTCCAGACAAACGTCTGGATGTTAGTTATTTTGGTCATGTGGATACAGACGTTCATTATTTTTGCGTAGTTGCTATGCAAAAGGCCTGGTCGTCGGTCCTAAACAAAATGGTCGCTATTCAGGATGGATAACGTTCTTGTCACCTGCTAGCTAGCTCGGCTAACTCAGCTAACTCGGCTAACTCAGCTAACTCGGCTAGCTCGGCTAGCTCAGCTAACTCGGCTAACTCAGCTAGCTCAGCTAACTCAGCTAACTCGGCTAGCTCGGCTAACTCGGCTAACTCGGCTAACTCGGCTAGCTCGGCAAACCAAATGCTAGGCTTATATTAACCCCCGCTGTACCAAACCAAATGCTAGGCTTCTATTAACCCCCGCTGTAGCAAACTAAATGCCAGGCTTATATTAACCCCCGCTGTACCAAACCAAATGCTAGGCTTATATTAACCCCCGCTGTACCAAACGCTAGGCTTATATTAACCCCCGTTGTACCAAACTAAATGCCAGGCTTATTTTAACCCCCGCTGTACCAAACCAAATGCTAGGCTTATATTAACCCCCGCTGTACCAAACCAAATGCCAGGCTTATATTAACCCCCGCTGTACCAAACTAAATGCTAGGCTTATATTAACCCCCGCTGTACCAAACTAAATGCCAGGCTTATATTGACCCCCGCTGTACCAAACCAAATGCTAGGCTTATATTAACCCCCGCTGTACCAAACCAAATGCCAGGCTTATATTAACCCCCGCTGTACCAAACCAAATGCCAGGCTTATTTTAACCCCCGCTGTACCAAACCAAATGCTAGGCTTATATTAACCCCCGCTGTACCAAACCAAATGCCAGGCTTATTTTAACCCCCGCTGTACCAAACCAAATGCTAGGCTTATATTAACCCCCGCTGTACCAAACCAAACGCTAGGCTTATATTAACCCCCGTTGTACCAAACTAAATGCCAGGCTTATTTTAACCCCCGCTGTACCAAACCAAATGCTAGGCTTATATTAACCCCCGCTGTACCAAACCAAATGCCAGGCTTATATTAACCCCCGCTGTACCAAACTAAATGCTAGGCTTATATTAACCCCCGCTGTACCAAACTAAATGCCAGGCTTATATTGACCCCCGCTGTACCAAACCAAATGCTAGGCTTATTTTAACCCCCGCTGTACCAAACCAAATGCCAGGCTTATATTAACCCCCGCTGTACCAAACGAAATGCTTATATTAACCCCCGCTGTACCAAACCAAATGGTAGGCTTATATTAACCCCCGCTGTACCAAACTAAATGCTAGGCTTATATTAACACCCGTTGTACCAAACTAAATGCTTATATTAACCCCCGCTGTAGCAAACTAAATGCCAGGCTTATATTAACCCCCGCTGTACCAAACCAAATGCCAGGCTTATATTAACCCCCGCTGTACCAAACTAAATGCCAGGCTTATATTAACCCCCGCTGTACCAAACCAAATGCTGGGCTTATATTAACCCCCGCTGTACCAAACTAAATGCCAGGCTTATATTAACCCCCGCTGTACCAAACCAAATGCTGGGCTTATATTAACCCCCCGCTGTACCAAACCAAATGCTAGGCTTATATTAACCCCCGCTGTACCAAACTAAATGCCAGGCTTATATTAACACATGGGGGGGAAATATACTGTGGGGGAATGACACCGAATCTCCTTATCCCCCCCCCCCCCGACCCAAATTAGCCTACATTTAGAATATTGTGTGTATGTGTATTTCACATTATGTTGAGGTAAAAATCAGAGTATAATGCTTGTATGGATGTCAACCCAAACACATGTATGTTATCGTCACCAATCAAAGGCATTACAGTTAAAAAACGACTTTGACTACCACCACTGATTTCTGTATGCTAGCTGAGCTACCAGCTTACACGAATGGGAGTTAGCATTTAGCAGCCACTTCCTCTGTACATAGTCTCACTATTGGTATTTTACTGCTGCTCTTTAATTACTTGTTACTTTTATTTCTTATTCTTATCCGTATTTTTTTTAAACAGCTTCGTTGGTTAGAGGCTTGTAAGTAAGCATTTCACTGTGAGGTCTACTACACCTGTTGTATTCAGCATTTCACTGTGAGGTCTACTACACCTGTTGTATTCAGCATTTCACTGTAAGGTCTACTACACCTGTTGTATTCAGCATTTCACTGTAAGGTCTACTACACCTGTTGTATTCAGCATTTCACTGTAAGGTCTACTACACCTGTTGTATTCAGCATTTCACTGTAAGGTCTACTACACCTGTTGTATTCAGCATTTCACTGTGAGGTCTACTACACCTGTTGTATTCAGCATTTCACTGTAAGGTCTACTACACCTGTTGTATTCAGCATTTCACTGTAAGGTCTACTACACCTGTTGTATTCAGCATTTCACTGTGAGGTCTACTACACCTGTTGTATTCAGCATTTCACTGTGAGGTCTACTACACCTGTTGTATTCAGCATTTCACTGTGAGGTCTACTACACCTGTTGTATTCAGCATTTCACTGTAAGGTCTACTACACCTGTTGTATTCAGCATTTCACTGTAAGGTCTACTACACCTGTTGTATCCAGCATTTCAATGTGAGGTCTACTACACCTGTTGTATTCAGCATTTCAATGTGAGGTCTACTACACCTGTTGTATTCAGCATTTCACTGTGAGGTCTACTACACCTGTTGTATTCAGCATTTCACTGTGAGGTCTACTACACCTGTTGTATTCAGCATTTCAATGTAAGGTCTACTACACCTGTTGTATTCAGCATTTCACTGTAAGGTCTACTACACCTGTTGTATTCAGCATTTCACTGTGAGGTCTACTACACCTGTTGTATTCAGCATTTCAATGTAAGGTCTACTACACCTGTTGTATTCAGCATTTCACTGTAAGGTCTACTACACCTGTTGTATTCAGCATTTCACTGTGAGGTCTACTACACCTGTTGTATTCGGCATTTCACTGTAAGGTCTACTACACCTGTTGTATTCAGCATTTCACTGTGAGGTCTACTATACCTGTTGTATTCAGCATTTCACTGTGAGGTCTACTACACCTGTTGTATTCAGCATTTCACTGTAAGGTCTACTACACCTGTTGTATTCAGCATTTCACTGTAAGGTCTACTACACCTGTTGTATTCAGCATTTCACTGTAAGGTCTACTACACCTGTTGTATTCAGCATTTCACTGTAAGGTCTACTACACCTGTTGTATTCAGCATTTCACTGTAAGGTCTACTATACCTGTTGTATTCAGCATTTCACTGTAAGGTCTACTACACCTGTTGTATTCAGCATTTCACTGTGAGGTCTACTACACCTGTTGTATTCAGCATTTCACTGTGAGGTCTACTACACCTGTTGTATTCAGCATTTCACTGTGAGGTCTACTACACCTGTTGTATTCAGCATTTCACTGTGAGGTCTACTACACCTGTTGTATTCAGCATTTCACTGTAAGGTCTACTACACCTGTTGTATTCAGCATTTCACTGTAAGGTCTACTACACCTGTTGTATTCAGCATTTCACTGTGAGGTCTACTACACCTGTTGTATTCAACTCAGCCAAATACATTTAAACTCAGTTATTCACAATTTCTGACATTTAATCCTAGTAAAAATTCCCTGTCTTAGGTCAGTTAGGATCACCACTTTATTTAAGAATGTGAAATGTCAGAATAATAGTAGAGAGAATTATTTATTTCAGCTTTTATTTCTTTCATCACATTCCCAGTGGGTCAGAAGTTTACATACACTCAATTAGTATTTGGTAGCATTGCCTTTAAATTGTTTAACTTGGGTCAAATGTTTCAGGTAGCCTTCCACAAGCTTCCAACAATAAATTGGGTGAATTTTGTCCCATTCCTCCTGACAGAGCTGGTGTAACTGAGTCAGGTTTGTAGGCCTCCTTGCTCGCACATGCTTTTTCAGTTCTGCCCACAAATGTTCTATAGGATTGAGGTCAGGGCTTTATGGTGGCCACTCCAATACCTTGACTTTGTTGTCCTTAAGCCATTTTGCCACAACTTTGGAAGGATGCTTGGGGTCATTGTCCATTTGGAAGACACATTTGTGACCAAGCTTTAACTTCCTGACTGATGTCTTCAGATGTTGCTTCAATATATCCACATCATTTTCGCCATCTATTTTGTGAAGTGCACCACTCCTGCAGCAAAGCACCCCCTACAACACGATGCTGCCACCCCCATGCCTCACGGTTGGGATGGTGTTCTTCGGCTTGCAAGCCTCCCCCTTTTTCCTCCAAACATAACAATGGTCATTATGGCTAAACAGTTCTATTTTTGTTTCATCTGACCAGAGGACGTTTCTATAAAATCACGATCTTTGTTCCCATGTGCAGTTGCAAACCGTAGTCTGGCTTTTTTTATGGCGGTTTTGGAGCAGTGTCTTCTTCCTTGCTGAGCTGCCTTTCAGGTTATGTCGATATAGGACTCGTTTTACTGTGGCTATAGATACTTTTGTACCCGTTTCCTTCAGCATCTTCACAAGGTCCTTTGCTGTTGTTCTGGGATTGATTTGCACTTCCGTGCCAAAGTACGTTCGTCTCTAGGAGAGAGAACGGGTCTCCTTCCTGAGCGGTATGACCACTGAGTGGTCCCATTGTGTTTATACTTGCGTACTATTGTTTGTACAGATGAATGTGGTACCTTCAGGCGTTTGGAAATTGCTCCCAAGGATGAACCAGACTTGTGGAGGTCAACATTTTTTTCTGAGGTCTTGGCTGATTTCTTTTGATTGTCCCATGTCAAGCAAAGAGGCACAGAGTTTGAAGGTAGGCCTTGAAATACATCCACAGGTACATCTCCAATTGACTCAAATTATGTCAATTAGCTTATCAGAAGCTTCTAAAGCCATTACATCATTTTCTGGAATTTTCCAACCTGTTTAAAGGCAGTCAACTTAGTGTATGTGAACTTCTGACCCACTGGAATTGTGATACAGTGAATTATAAGTGAAATAATCAGTCTGTAAACAATTGTTGGAAAAATTACTTGTGTACAAGTAGACTACAAAGTAGATGTCCTAACCGACTTGCCAAAACTATAGTTTGTTAACAAGAAATTTGTGGAGTGGTTGAAATACGAGTTTTAATGACTCCAACCTAAGTGTACGTAAACTTCCGACTTCAACTGTAAATCCAAATCGGACTTAAGTAACCATATTGTGGGCCTGTTACACTACACAAATCATGTAGCATGTGACGAATATCCACTTTGTTAGATCAGATTTGTTGAATGTGAGCCAATCTGGACAATGGAACGTCTGGTCAATGGAATGTCTGGTCAATGGAATGTCTGGTCAATGGAACGTCTGGTCAATGGAACGTCTGGTCAATGGAATGTCTGGTCAATGGAACGTCTTCGTTCCACTGACTCCTTTACCACATCTATGACCATGATATTCTTATGGAGGCGCAGTGATAATTTCAGATGGAAACTGTTTACAGGCATAGTGTGCCTGTAACGGCCAAAACAGCACAGCTTGGAACGCTGCTTGTCAAATCAGCATCCTGGATCCAGAGAACAGCAGGGTATTATTTAAGATGGCTGAACCTCTGGCTAGCAGTGTATTATTTAAGATGGCTGAACCTCTGGCTAGCAGTGTATTATTTAAGATGGCTGAACCTCTGGGTAACAGTGTATTATTTAAGATGACTGAACCTCTGGCTAGCAGTGTATTATTTAAGATAGCTGAACCTCTATTGGGTAACAGTGTATTATTTAAGATGGCTGAACATCTATTGGGTAACAGTGTATTAATTAAGATGGCTGAACCTCTATTGGGTAACAGTGTATTATTTAAGATGGCTGAACCTCTATTGGGTAACAGTGTATTAATTAAGATGGCTGAACCTCTATTGGGTAACAGTGTATTATTTAAGATGGCTGAACCTCTGGGTAACAGTGTATTAATTAAGATGGCTGAACCTCTATTGGGTAACAGTGTATTAATTAAGATGGCTGAACCTCTGGGTAACAGTGTATTAATTAAGATGGCTGAACCTCTATTGGGTAACAGTGTATTAATTAAGATACCTGCACCTCTGGGTAACAGTGTATTAATTAAGATGGCTGAACCTCTATTGGGTAACAGTGTTTTAATTAAGATGGCTGAACCTCTGGGTAACAGTGTTTTAATTAAGATGGCTGAACATCTATTGGGTAACAGTGTATTAATTAAGATGGCTGAACCTCTATTGGGTAACAGTGTATTAATTAAGATGGCTGAACCTCTATTGGGTAACAGTGTATTAATTAAGATGGCTGAACCTCTGGGTAACAGTGTTTTAATTAAGATGGCTGAACATCTATTGGGTAACAGTGTATTAATTAAGATGGCTGAACCTCTATTGGGTAACAGTGTATTAATTAAGATGGCTGAACCTCTGGGTAACAGTGTATTAATTAAGATGGCTGAACCTCTGGGTAACAGTGTATTAATTAAGATGGCTGAACCTCTATTGGGTAACAGTGTTTTAATTAAGATGGCTGAACCTCTGGGTAACAGTGTATTAATTAAGATGGCTGAACATCTATTGGGTAACGGTGTATTAATTAAGCATTAAGACATGAGAACCTGTTGATTACTGTGAATAACACATGGCGAGGGCTGTACTAAGGCATGGTCCAAGTTAGGTTGACGTGTCCGGGAACAATTTCAGTCGCAATCTCCAGTAACATGGTCACAGGTAAATCTTCTGTCCCTCGCTCAGTAAAATCAGCAGGTGTTAGTTTACCTGAAGATGATGTTGCTGTGAGAAGCGATGTCCAGTCCTCCGTAGACGGTCGCTGCCCAGTCAGCCCGAGGACGCACCCCGAACAGGGAGTTGCACTCATCTGAGAAGGCCTGGAAGTTCCAGTCCTGGGGCTCAAACATGTCTTGCACCCCATCAGTGCAGAGTGGCATCACCATCTCTGTACACGCCTGGGGAGGAAGAGGGGGAAAGGAGCTGTTAAGGACTGAAACAAGGTGACCTACTGCTCTTCAGACATCTAAACATTTTACTGCATAGGCTAACAGGGTCCATCTAGAGGACCAGGCTAACAGGGTCCATACAGAGGACCAGACTACAGGGTCCATACAGAGGACCAGACTACAGGGTCCATATAGAGGACCAGACTACAGGGTCCATATAGAGGACCAGACTACAGGGTCCATATAGAGGACCAGACTACAGGGTCCATATAGAGGACCAGACTACAGGGTCCTTATAGAGGACCAGACTAGAGGGTCCATATAGAGGACCAGACTACAGGCCCAGACTAGAGGCCCAGACTAGAGGACCAGACTAGAGGACCAGACTACAGGGTCCATATAGAGGCCCAGACTAGAGGGCCAGACTAGAGGACCAGACTAGAGGACCAGACTACAGGGTCCATCTAGAGGACCAGACTAGAGGGTCCATATAGAGGACCAGACTAGAGGACCAGACTACAGGGTCCATATAGAGGCCCAGACTAGAGGCCCAGACTAGAGGGTCCATATAGAGGACAAGACTAGAGGGTCCATATAGAGGACCAGACTAGAGGGTCCATATAGAGGACAAGACTAGAGGGTCCATATAGAGGGACCAGACTAGAGGACCAGACTAGAGGGTCCATATAGAGGACAAGACTAGAGGACCAGACTAGAGGGTCCATATAGAGGACCAGACTAGAGGGTTCATATAGAGGGCCAGACTAGAGGACCAGACTAGAGGGTTCATATAGAGGACCAGACTACAGGGTCCATATAGAGGACCAGACTAGAGGGTTCATATAGAGGACCAGACTAGTGGACCAGACTAGAGAGTTCATATAGAGGACCAGACTAGAGGACCAGACTAGAGGGTTCATATAGAGGACCAGACTAGAGGACCAGACTAGAGGGTCCATATAGAGGACCAGACTAGAGGGACCAGACTAGAGGGACCAGACTAGAGGGTCCATATAGAGGACAAGACTAGAGAGTCCATATAGAGGACAAGACTAGAGGGTCCATATAGAGGACAAGACTAGAGGGTCCATATAGAGGACAAGACTAGAGGGTCCATATAGAGGGTCCAGACTAGAGGACAAGACTAGAGGGACCAGACTAGAGGACCAGACTAGAGGACCAGACTAGAGGGTCCATATAGAGGACCAGACTAGAGGGTCCATATAGAGGACCAGACTAGAGGACCAGACTAGAGGGTACTTACAAATACATTGCTTGATCTGGAAGACCCTGAAGAGAAATATGCATCTGAAATGGGACCCTATTCTCTATCCCAGGGGTAGGGAACTACTATTCTCTATCCCAGGGGTAGGGAACTACTATTCTCTATTCCAGGGGTAGGGAACTACTATTCTCTATTCCAGGGGTAGGGAACTACTATTCTCTATCCCAGGGGTAGGGAACTACTATTCTCTATCCCAGGGGTAGGGAACTACTATTCTCTATCCCAGGGGTAGGGAACTACTATTCTCTATTCCAGGGGTAGGGAACTACTATTCTCTATCCCAGGGGTAGGGAACTACTATTCTCTATCCCAGGGGTAGGGAACTACTATTCTCTATCCCAGGGGTAGGGAACTACTATTCTTTATCCCAGGGGTAGGGAACTACTTCTATAGATTTTGACCGTATGCCGATTAAGATGAGCAGAGAATGGTGTTTACATGACTAATGCAATACTCAGCCTTCTGCCATAACCAGTTTCATATCCAAGTACTACTGTGCATGTAAACGTACTCATTGAAACATGATCACATCTCTTTTTTTATCCGTGGGAATACTTGGGAGCAGATTTCCTAAATTAAAATCATTTTTAGCTAAATTCCTGGTGAATTTACACCTCTCCCCCCACCTGTTGCTGAGTCTAGCTCTTTACAGAGCACTACCTGACCAGAGCCCTCTTCCCTAATTAGAGCACTACCTGACCAGAGCCCTCTTCCCTAATTAGAGCACTACCTGACCAGAGCCCTCTTCCCTAATTAGAGCACTACCTGACCAGAGCCCTATTCCCTAATTAGAGCACTACCTGACCAGAGCCCTATTCCCTAATTAGAGCACTACCTGACCAGAGCCCTATTCCCTAATTAGAGCACTACCTGACCAGAGCCCTATTCCCTAATTAGAGCACTACCTGACCAGAGCCCTATTCCCTAATTAGAGCACTACCTGACCAGAGACCTATTCCCTAACTAGAGCACTACCTGACCAGAGCCCTAATCCCTAATTAGAGCACTACCTTTGACAAGAGCTCCATATAGGGAATAGGGTGCCATTTTAGAAACAACCTGTGAGTTTGTGTTACCTGGTAGTACCAGCCGATGAAGCCCAGGTTCCCTGTAGCCGTAGAGGAAGTGTTGAGACAAGGACAGTTTCCTGTGTAGTTGTAGTAGACTCTAGCAGCTTCAGAGATACCCCCTAACAGCTGGTAGTCTGACACACTGCTGGGGTCAAAGCTAAGGTGTTTGCACACCACCTGGGAACAAAACAACAAAAGATATCACGGATGTAGAGATTTTTTTTTTTTTTAAGTTGGCAGACAGTTTGGGCTTAGAAATGACAATCGTTGTCTCAGTATACTAAATACAGGATTTTTTTGGTCAGTGTTCGTCACACGAGGCACAAACATGGAACAATTACTAATGAATTGATACGTCTGACAACAGCAGAGTGAAAATACTTTTCCCGCTAATTAAATAGTAATACTAGGTAATAAGTAAGAGTTTTTTTCATAGGTAACCTTTTAAAGCACTTTGTTTACAAAACAAACACCTCCGTTCCATTTCAGTCCAAATCCAAACGGCTCAACCAACGTTAGAAAGCTCTCTCTCTCTCGTCTCGGAGCTGTTTACCGGTTGTTTTCTCATAAAACATTTCACTTAAAAAAAAATGTAGTGTCTAATTTACATATGAAATTGAGTGGAATGAAACAAAAGGCTTCATTTAAATGTATAGCTCTGCGCTCTTAGCATAGCGAGGAGACATATTTTGTTGTTAAAAGATTTCCTCCCTCCGCCTCATTCTCACCCTACCAGGACAACTTCTCAACTTTACGAAAGTGACTGTTTCATCTACAGTGACAATTACTGCAGTTGAGATACATTTAAAATGGGATTTTTTCATTTTTTTTTCATCGTTCGTGGTTTGCTTTCAGACATAGTTACTGTATTGGTCGTTGTCATGGTAGCAGCAGAGTTTGCTGCCTGTCCTGTTCTGTCTGCTAGCTGTTTTTGTTCTGTCAGTCTTTGTAAAAGGCTGCTGGAGAGACTGTGGCTGCTTGTTAGGACGTTGGACTGGAGTTCTGGCAGAATGGAGGCTGTTACTGAGCCTTTTGTCTACAGGCGGGCTAGGGGAGGAGGAGGAGGGGGAGGAGGAGGAGGTTGAGGAGGAAGGGGGAGGATGTCGATGGATATATGAGAAGGAGGGGTAGAGCAACAGGCATGTCTGAACCGCAGATTTATGCCATGAAAAAAGAAAAACGTCCAGCAATTGCTCTAAAGCATCTCCTCTCTACTTTTCAGATAGGATTAGTCTCCTACATTCATCTTTGCCAACAGATTTCCCCCCCTTTAAACCCTCAATACTCCCTTCCCACAGTCACTCACATAATCACATTAGCTTTGTCATTAAAAAAGCTCACTGGCTAAACCGCTTAAACCACCCATAGGGCAGGCATACATTACAGGCACTGAGCCACAACGGCTCCAAATGTCCATTCAGCTTCTCCATGTCTGTTAACCTGCTGCACCACTAGGGGATTTAGGATTTATATATATCGATGAGGACTACAAATGTTTTTTTTTAATTTATTTTTTTAAGTTGATATATTTCTACTAATGAAAAAGCAACAGAACATTGGACATCTCATTAAACTCACAGGATGGTTGGAGCACCCCAGGAGGGTGAGCAAGCACTAGCAGCGTTTAGGGTTCAGGGTTTAGGGTTTAGGGTTCAGGGTTTAGGGTCAATGGTGCTGCCTTGGTTGGGGACGTGACGTGTCAGAGGAGCTGGTACAAAGAATGATGGGTCAGAGTCCTTCAGCCTTCTATAACAGCCTCTACAGTCCAGGGATCACTGAGTCCTTCAACCTTCTATAACAGCCTCTATAGTCCAGGGATCACTGAGTCCTTCAGCCTTCTATAACAGCATCTACAGTCCAGGGATCACTGAGTCCTTCAGCCTTCTATAACAGCCTCTATAGTTCAGGGATCACGGAGTCCTTCAGCCTTCTATAACAGCCTCTATAGTCCAGGGATCACTGAGTCCTTCAGCCTTCTATAACAGCCTCTACAGTCCAGGGATCACTGAGTCCTTCAGCCTTCTATAACAGCCTCTACAGTCCAGGGATCACTGAGTCCTTCAGCCTTCTATAACAGCATCTATAGTCCAGGGATCACAGAGTCCTTCAGCCTTCTATAACAGCCTCTATAGTTCAGGGATCACTGAGTCCTTCAGCCTTCTATAACAGCCTCTACAGTCCAGGGATCACAGAGTCCTTCAGCCTTCTATAACAGCCTCTATAGTCCAGGGATCACAGAGTCCTTCAGCCTTCTATAACAGCCTCTACAGTACAGGGATCACAGAGTCCTTCAGCCTTCTATAACAGCCTCTATAGTCCAGGGATCACAGAGTCCTTCAGACTTCTATAACAGCATCTATAGTCCAGGGATCACTGAGTCCTTCAGCCTTCTATAACAGCATCTATAGTCCAGGGATCACAGAGTCCTTCAGCCTTCTATAACAGCCTCTACAGTCCAGGGATCACTGAGTCCTTCGGCCTTCTATAACAGCCTCTATAGTCCAGGGATCACAGAGTCCTTCAGCCTTCTATAACAGCATCTACAGTCTAGGGATCACTGAGTCCTTCAGCCTTCTATAACAGCCTATATAGTCCAGGGATCACTCAGTCCTTTAGCCTTCTATAACAGCCTCTATAGTCCAGGGATCACTGATCCCTTCAGCCTTCTATAACAGCCTCTATAGTCCAGGGATCACTGAGTCCTTCAGCCTTCTATAACAGCCTCTACAGTCCAGGGATCACTGAGTCCTTCAGCCTTCTATAACAGCCTCTACAGTCCAGGGATCACTGAGTCCTTCAGCCTTCTATAACAGCCTCTACAGTCCAGGGATCACTGAGTCCTTCAACCTTCTATAACAGCCTCTATAGTCCAGGGATCACTGAGTCCTTCAGCCTTCTATAACAGCATCTATAGTCCAGGGATCACAGAGTCCTTCAGCCTTCTATAACAGCCTCTACAGTCCAGGGATCACTGAGTCCTTCAGCCTTCTATAACAGCCTCTATAGTCCAGGGATCACAGAGTCCTTCAGCCTTCTATAACAGCATCTACAGTCTAGGGATCACTGAGTCCTTCAGCCTTCTATAACAGCCTCTACAGTCCAGGGATCACAGAGTCCTTCAGCCTTCTATAACAGCCTCTATAGTCCAGGGATCACTGAGTCCTTCAGCCTTCTATAACAGCCTATATAGTCCAGGGATCACTGAGTCCTTTAGCCTTCTATAACAGCCTCTACAGTCCAGGGATCACTGAGTCCTTCAGCCTTCTATAACAGCCTCTACAGTCCAGGGATCACTGAGTCCTTCAGCCTTCTATAACAGCCTCTATAGTCCAGGGATCACTGAGTCATTCAGCCTTCTATAACAGCATCTATAGTCCAGGGATCACTGAGTCATTCAGCCTTCTATAACAGCCTCTATAGTCCAGGGATCACTGAGTCATTCAGCCTTCTATAACAGCCTCTACAGTCCAGGGATCACTGAGTCCTTCAGCCTTCTATAACAGCCTCTATAGTCCAGGGATCACTGAGTCATTCAGCCTTCTATAACAGCCTCTATAGTCCAGGGATCACTGAGTCATTCAGCCTTCTATAACAGCCTCTACAGTCCAGGGATCACTGAGTCCTTCAACCTTCTATAACAGCCTCTATAGTCCAGGGATCACTGAGTCCTTCAGCCTTCTATAACAGCCTCTATAGTCCAGGGATCACTGAGTCCTTCAGCCTTCTATAACAGCCTCTATAGTCCAGGGATCACTGAGTCATTCAGCCTTCTATAACAGCCTCTACAGTCCAGGGATCACTGAGTCCTTCAGCCTTCTATAACAGCCTCTACAGTCCAGGGATCACTGAGTCATTCAGCCTTCTATAACAGTGGATGGTCAGGGGGCCGGAACATATGGTCAAATAATTTATATATTTTCCATAATAAAAAATATGATATATCCAGCTGTTTGAAGTAAAAGAGGCAAAAAACAAAATTTAAAAACAGGAAGCATAGAAACAGATATACTGCTTCTTAGACTGGCTTTCAATGAGAATGACAGATCTATAACTCACATTTCTATGTGAATTTGGGACGGGTCGCCCAAAAAGGTGCCATATTGCAGCTTTAACAATTAAAAAGTATACAGCTGATATCATCAAATTACATAGTACTGTTACATAGTACTGTTACATAGTACTGTTACATAGTACTGGTACAGAGTACTGTTACAGAGTACTGTTACATAGTACTGTTACAGAGTACTGTTACAGAGTACTGGTACAGAGTACTGTTACAGAGTACTGTTACAGAGTACTGTTACAGAGTACTGGTACAGAGTACTGTTACAGAGTACTGTTACATAGTACTGTTACAGAGTACTGGTACAGAGTACTGTTACAGAGTACTGGTACATAGTACTGTTACAGAGTACTGTTACAGAGTACTGTTACAGAGTACTGTTACAGAGTACTGGTACATAGTACTGGTACATAGTACTGGTACATAGTACTGTTACATAGTACTGTTACAGAGTACTGGTACAGAGTACTGGTACAGAGTACTGTTACATAGTACTGTTACATAGTACTGTTACAGAGTACTGTTACAGAGTACTGGTACATAGTACTGTTACATAGTACTGTTACATAGTACTGTTACATAGTACTGGTACATAGTAATGGTACATAGTACTGGTACATAGTACTGTTACATAGTACTGGTACATAGTACTGGTACATAGTACTGTTACAGAGTACTGGTACAGAGTACTGTTACAGAGTACTGTTACAGAGTACTGGTACATAGTACTGTTACATAGTACTGGTACATAGTACTGGCACATAGTAATGGTACATAGTACTGTTACATAGTACTGTTACATAGTACTGGTACATAGTACTGGTACATAGTACTGGTACATAGTACTGGCACATAGTAATGGTACATAGTACTGTTACATAGTACTGTTACATAGTACTGGTACATAGTACTGGTACATAGTACTGTTACATAGTACTGGTACATAGTACTGGCACATAGTACTGTTCCAATGTCAGACAAACAGGGTTTAGTGGAGAAGAAAACGCCACAGATGCACTTCTGAGGCCTACTGTGTAAAATTCTCCCTCTCTCCCTCCCAGGGGCTTTATTGGCATGGGAAACATGTTAATGTTGCCAAAGCAAGTGAAGTAGATAATATACAAAAGTGAAGAGACACCTCACAAGACACCTCACAATCCTCACAACCACACAAGAAGAAGAAACGAACAAGTCCCAAAAGGCACCATGATCCTTAAGTAGTGCACTACGGTCAAACCCAGTCTGGTCAAAAGTAGTGCACTACGGTCAAACCCGGTCTGGTCAAAAGTAGTGCACTACGGTCAAACCCGGTCTGGTCAAAAGTAGTGCACTACTGTCAAACCCGGTCTGGTCAAAAGCAGTGCACTACTGTCAAACCCGGTCTGCTCAAAAGTAGTGCACTACTGTCAAACCCGGTCTGGTCAAAAGTAGTGCACTACTGTCAAACCTGGTCTGGTCAAAACTAGTGCACTATTGTCAAACCCGGTCTGGTCAAAAGTAGTGCACTACGGTCAAACCCGGTCTGGTCAAAAGTAGTGCACTACTGTCAAACCCGGTCTGGTCAAAAGTAGTGCACTACTGTCAAACCCGGTCTGGTCAAAAGTAGTGCACCACTGTCAAACCCGGTCTGGTCAAAAGTAGTGCACTACATAGGAAACGGGGTAACATTTGGGTCTTAAACATTAGGAAATGTAAATTTACTATGAATATTAATGCAGTTAATTGACAGTTGTAATAAACAAAGTAATAAGAAAATAAAAAAAGACGAAAGACGACACCTACTTGTAACACAACCATTTGAATCAGAGACAGAGAGGATGTGGCAGAGCAGATAAAGGAAGTAGAGACAGAGAGGATGTGGCAGAGCAGATAAAGGAAGTAGAGACAGAGAGGATGTGGCAGAGCAGATAAAGGAAGTAGAGACAGAGAGGATGTGGCAGAGCAGATAAAGGAAGTAGAGACAGAGAGGATGTGGCAGAGCAGATAAAGGAAGTAGAGACAGAGAGGATGTGGCAGAGCAGATAAAGGAAGTAGAGACAGAGAGGATGTGGCAGAGCAGATAAAGGAAGTAGAGACACAGAGGATGTGGCAGAGCAGATAAAGGAAGTAGAGACAGAGAGGATGTGGCAGAGCAGATAAAGGAAGTAGAGACAGAGAGGATGTGGCAGAGCAGATAAAGGAAGTAGAGACACAGAGGATGTGGCAGAGCAGATAAAGGAAGTAGAGACAGAGAGGATGTGGCAGAGCAGATAAAGGAAGTAGAGACAGAGAGGATGTGGCAGAGCAGATAAAGGAAGTAGAGACAGAGAGGATGTGGCAGAGCAGATAAAGGAAGTAGAGACAGAGAGGATGTGGCAGAGCAGATAAAGGAAGTAGAGACACAGAGGATGTGGCAGAGCAGATAAAGGAAGTAGAGACAGAGAGGATGTGGCAGAGCAGATAAAGGAAGTAGAGACAGAGGATGTGGCAGAGCAGATAAAGGAAGTAGAGACAGAGAGGATGTGGCAGAGCAGATAAAGGAAGTAGAGACACAGAGGATGTGGCAGAGCAGATAAAGGAAGTAGAGACAGAGAGGATGTGGCAGAGCAGATAAAGGAAGTAGAGACAGAGAGGATGTGGCAGAGCAGATAAAGGAAGTAGAGACAGAGAGGATGTGGCAGAGCAGATAAAGGAAGTAGAGACAGAGAGGATGTGGCAGAGCAGATAAAGAAAGTAGAGACAGAGAGGATGTGGCAGAGCAGATAAAGGAAGTAGAGACAGAGAGGATGTGGAAGCTAAAGGAAGTAGAGACAGAGAGGATGTGGAAGCTAAAGGAAGCAGAGACAGCTAATTGGAAACAGTACATTCACAGGGTAGTACAGGTTGAATGGATTCAGTGAGGTGAAAGAAAATAATTGTTGTTAATGTGATTTTTCCCTTCCCTTGTTTTAACCTTTTCTGTAAGTAAAACTAAATATGAACTATTAAATTATTAACAATTGGGCTACTATGTAAAATACTAGGAGATTTCTTATTCTACTTGTGTAATACAATTTAATACATTATTATGAAAGATATATAAATTTGATATAGAGATATATAGATATAGAGATATATATATATATATATATATATATATATATATATATATATATATATATATATATATATATATATATATATATATGTGTACCTGTATTGGCCAGCGTGGGAGAGGTTGGAGGAAGTTAGCTTCGTAAGGATAGTCAACCATGGCCAGATTCACCCAGGTCTCTTGGAGCCAGGCCTTAAAACCGTCCAAGTCCGTCTTCTTGAGTGGGGAACATAAGCTAAACTCCCCGGACAGCCATTGGAGGCCGTCATCTGCACAGAGATGAGGAAAATAGTCCTCATGAGTTAACTAGGCTTTAAACTAGCTTTGAAAAAAGGCTATTTCATCCTACCAGTTGCTGTGACGTTGTCATTCAGACAGGCTAATTCATCCTACCAGTTGCTGTGACGTTGTCATTCAGACAGGCTAATTCATCCTACCAGTTGCTGTGACGTTGTCATTCAGACAGGCTAATTCATCCTACCAGTTGCTGTGATGTTGTCATTCAGACAGGCTAATTCATCCTACCAGTTGCTGAGATGTTGTCGATGGCCTTCCAGGACCTCCGGATGTTAACGTCACAGTTCAGTCCACTCCTGGCGAAGTCCTGGGTGACTATCTTATAGAAATCTCCACATGGAACCATGTCAGGGAACTGCCATATGGGGGCAGAGGCAGCCAGAGCTCTGGAGTACACAGAGAGACAGATATAACCCAGTATTAACCACACAGAGAGACAGATATAACCAAGTATTAACCACACAGAGAGACAGTTAGAACACATTAACCACACAGAGACAGTTAGAACGCAGTCTGAGATTTTCCTCAGGTCAAATAGCACCCTATTCCCTATAAAGCACACTACTTTTGACCACAGCCCTATGAGCCCTGGTCAAAAGTAGTTCACTATATAAAAATATAAAAATAGGGCCCCATGAAGACCTGTACACAGTATCTCTTACCCAACAACAACATTAGGGTATTTCATTCTCAACCAGGCAGAGAGCATCCCTCCGTAGGACCCTCCGATGGCGATCACAGGACTTTCCTGAGCTCCAAGCACCTTCCTCTTCAGTTCTCTGATGAGCACAGCGAAGTCAGCTAGCGCCTGCTCCGACGTCAGGTAATTCAGGTGCTTGGTGTCCTGTTTGTGAAGACAAAGCATGTTTAACGAACTGTGTTTCTAAACGTGTAGTAAACCAACACGTCATATTTAAAATGTTATATACCGTGTGTGTGTGTGTGTGTGTGTGTGTGTGAGTGTGTGAGTGTGTGTGTGTGTGTGTGCAAAAGCATAACGGTTCATTTACACTGTAAGAGTCTTGTCCAAACGGCAGGGATTCTCCATAGTAACGGTGCTCTGCAAACACCAACATGGCTCCCAGATCCTCTGCAACGTCCCACATGAAACCCTACAGACAAAAAGTACAAGGCAAAATATTCTAACAAATGATGCAAGGCATGCTGGGAAGATGAACACATTACAGAACAGAGAAGATGAATACAGAACAGAGAAAATGAATACAGAACAGAGAAGATGAATACAGAACAGAGAAGATGAACACATTACAGAACAGAAAACAGAGAAGATGAATACAGAACAGAACAGAGAAGATGAACACAGAACAGAGAAGATGAACACATTACAGAGAAGATGAATACAGAACAGAGAAGATGAATACAGAACAGAACAGAGAAGATGAATACAGAACAGAGAAGATGAACACAGAACAGAGAAGATGAATACAGAACAGAGAAGATGAATACAGAACAGAGAAGATGAATACAGAACAGAGAAGATGAATACAGAACAGAGAAGATGAACACATTACAGAACAGAGAAGATGAATACATTACAGAAAAGATGAATATATTACAGAACAGAGAAGATGAATACAGAACAGAAGAGAGAAGATGAATACATTACAGAACAGAGAACAGAGAAGATGAATACATTACAGAACAGAGAAGATGAATACAGAACAGAGAAGATGAATACATTACAGAGAAGATGAATACATTACAGAACAGAGAAGATGAATACAGAACAGAACAGAGAGGATGAATATATTACAGAACAGAGAACAGAGAAGATGAATACATTACAGAACAGAGAAGATGAATACAGAACAGAGAAGATGAATACATTACAGAGAAGATGAATACAGAACAGAGAAGATGAATACAGAACAGAGAAGATGAATACATTACAGAGAAGATGAATACATTACAGAGAAGATGAATACATTACAGAACAGAGAAGATGAATACAGAACAGAGAAGATGAATACATTACAGAGAAGATGAATACATTACAGAACAGAGAAGATGAATACAGAACAGAGAAGATGAATACAGAACAGAGAAGATGAATACAGAACAGAACAGAGAAGATGAATACAGAACAGAGAAGATGAATACATTACAGAACAGAAAATATGAATACATTACAGAACAGAGAAGATGAATACAGAACAGAACAGAGAAGATGAATACATTACAGAACAGAGAACAGAGAAGATGAATACAGAACAGAACAGAGAAGATGAATACATTACAGAACAGAGAACAGAGAAGATGAATACAGAACAGAACAGAGAAGATGAATACATTACAGAACACAGAACAGAGAAGATGAATACAGAACAGAACAGAGAAGATGAATACAGAACAGAACAGAGAAGATGAATACAGAACAGAACAGAGAAGATGAATACATTACAGAACAGAGAAGATGAATACATTACAGAACAGAGAACAGAGAAGATGAATACATTACAGAACAGAGAAGATGAATACAGAACAGAACAGAGAAGATGAATACATTACAGAACAGAGAAGATGAATACATTACAGAACAGAGAAGATGAATACAGAACAGAACAGAGAAGATGAATACAGAACAGAACAGAGAAGATGAATACATTACAGAACAGAGAAGATGAATACAGAACAGAACAGAGAAGATGAATACATTACAGAACAGAGAAGGTGAATACAGAACAGAACAGAGAAGATGAATACAGAACAGAGAAGATGAATACAGAACAGAGAAGATGAATACAGAACAGAACAGAGAAGGTGAATACAGAACAGAGAAGATGAATACAGAACAGAACAGAGAAGATGAATACATTACAGAACAGAGAAGATGAATACATTACAGAACAGAGAAGATGAATACAGAACAGAACAGAGAAGATGAATACATTACAGAACAGAGAAGATGAATACATTACAGAACAGAGAAGATGAATACAGAACAGAACAGAGAAGATGAATACATTACAGAACAGAGAAGATGAATACATTACAGAACAGAGAAGATGAATACAGAACAGAACAGAGAAGATGAATACATTACAGAACAGAGAACAGAGAAGATGAATACATTACAGAACAGAGAAGATGAATACAGAACAGAACAGAGAAGGTGAATACAGAACAGAGAAGATGAATATATTACAGAACAGAGAAGATGAATACAGAACAGAACAGAGAAGATGAATACAGAACAGAGAAGATGAATACAAAACAGAACAGAGAAGATGAATACAGAACAGAACAGAGAAGATGAATACAGAACAGAACAGAGAAGATGAATACAGAACAGAGAAGATGAATACAAAACAGAACAGAGAAGATGAATACAGAACAGAGAAGATGAATACAAAACAGAACAGAGAAGGTGAATACAGAACAGAACAGAGAAGATGAATACAGAACAGAACAGAGAAGATGAATACAGAACAGAACAGAGAAGATGAATACAGAGCAGAGAAGATGAATATATTACAGAACAGAGAAGATGAATACAGAACAGAACAGAGAAGATGAATACAGAACAGAACAGAGAAGATGAATACAAAACAGAACAGAGAAGATGAATACAAAACAGAACAGAGAAGATGAATACAGAACAGAGAAGATGAATACAAAACAGAACAGAGAAGATGAATACAGAACAGAACAGAGAAGATGAATACAGACCAGAGAAGATGAATATATTACAGAACAGAGAAGATGAATACAGAACAGAACAGAGAAGGTGAATACAGAACAGAGAAGATGAATACAGAACAGAACAGAGAAGATGAATACAGAACAGAGAAGATGAATACAAAACAGAACAGAGAAGATGAATACAGAACAGAGAAGATGAATACAGAACAGAACAGAGAAGGTGAATACAGAACAGAACAGAGAAGATGAATACAGAACAGAGAAGATGAATACAGAACAGAACAGAGAAGATGAATACAGAACAGAGAAGGTGAATACAGAACAGAACAGAGAAGATGAATACAGAACAGAGAAGATGAATACAGAACAGAGAAGATGAATACAGAACAGAACAGAGAAGGTGAATACAGAACAGAACAGAGAAGATGAATACAGAACAGAGAAGATGAATACAAAACAGAACAGAGAAGATGAATACAGAACAGAACAGAAAATATGAATACATTACAGAACAGAGAAGATGAACACAGAACAGAGAAGATGAATACAGAACAGAACAGAGAAGATGAATACATTACAGAACAGAGAAGATGAATACAGAACAGAGAAGATGAATACAGAACAGAACAGAGAAGATGAATACAGAACAGAACAGAGAAGATGAATACAGAACAGAGAAGATGAATACAGAACAGAGAAGATGAATACATTACAGAGAAGATGAATACAGAACAGAGAAGATGAATACAGAACAGAAGAGAGAAGATGAACACAGAACAGAGAAGATTAATACAGAACAGAGAAGATGAATACAGAACAGAGAAGATGAATACAGAACAGAGAAGATGAATACATTACAGAACAGAGAAGATGAATACAGAACAGAGAAGATGAATACAAAACAGAGAAGATGAATACATTACAGAACAGAGAAGATGAATACAGAACAGAACAGAGAAGATGAATACAGAACAGAGAAGATGAATACATTACAGAACAGAGAAGATGAATACAGAACAGAACAGAGAAGATGAATACAGAACAGAGAAGATGAATACAAAACAGAACAGAGAAGATGAATACAGAACAGAGAAGATGAATACAGAACAGAACAGAGAAGATGAATACAGAACAGAGAAGATGAATACAGAACAGAGAAGATGAACACATTACAGAACAGAGAAGATGAATACAGAACAGAGAAGATGAATACAGAACAGAGAAGATGAATACAGAAGGGTAATTATTACAGTGTTATTGCAGAACCAGGTAATGTCTCCTTCATTGCCGGTGTAGAACAAGATAGGCCCTCCCTTCTGATCCCAGTGTTCATTATTAACCAGGTATCTCTGCTTAAAGGTGCCATCCTCCAGGAAACCAAAGTGATCGATCTGTAAGGACAGAGACGTACATCAGAAAAACATGAAGAAATCAAGAGGATGGCTAAAATATGACACGCTGCTACTTTAAACCCAACCTAGTGTCACGGATCCCTCCGGGAACGTTCATCACGCACACCTGGCACCTATTGCGCAGATGATTACGGGTCTCGTCCCGTGTGTTACTCATTGTGTGCTTGTGCTTATTCGAGGTGCACCTCACTCTTATGTTATGGGTTTCTACCCTGTGTTTTGTTATGCGTTTGTTGGGTCTTCGTCCCAGTGCCTTTTTTGGGGGCGCAATAAAAAAATCCTATTACGCATTCCTGCGCCTGTCTCCCGAATAATTTATACCGACGTGACAGAATGATCGACCATTGAGGGAGACAGCGGGAATGGCCCGTCTCCACGACGACGCAACTTCGGCCGCTGCATCGGGTCCTGATCGACCCGCGCTGCGTTCCTGTGATCCTGGGGGTATTGTCACGGCTCCTTCCGGAACTTTCATTACACACACCTGTCCCCTATTCCCACGGATTAGTACTTGTATAAGTGGTGCCCTGTGGTTTCCATTGGACTGTCCATTATTGTTACTGTGTCCGTTGGTGCGTGCGAGTACCTGTGCTGTGTGTTTTGGGCTTTCGTGCCACTGTGGATTGCGCAGATGATTACGGGTCTCGACCCGTGCGATAATAGTTGTGCTCGTGTGTTATTTATTCGAGGTACTCTTTTGTTTTGGGTTTCAACCCTGTGGTTTCGTTACATGTTTGTCTGGTCTTCGTCCCCGTGCCTTCACATGACACGCCGTACTTTGGGTAAAATAAAGATCCCTATTACGCATTCCTGCGCCTGTCTCCCGAATAATTTATACCAGCATGACACCTAGTCTCTAAGACATTCATATTTAGCTTGAGATGAGATGAAGGCTCAAGAGAAGAAATTGAATCAATGTATTACGAATCCATTTCAAGGTCTCTGAATTTAACTCTAAATGGAGCCAGTTAAAATGTGGCCCTGACGTCCGGTGGAATGGAACTGGGATTCAACATCCTGTCAATCCTCTCTGACCAACAGTCATCCTCTCTGACCAACAGTCATCCTCTCTGACCAACGGTTCCATTTCCTCTCTGACCAACGGTCATCCTCTCTGACCAACAGTCATCCTCTCTGACCAACAGTCATCCTCTCTGACCAACGGTCATCCTCCCTGACCAACAGTCATCCTCTCTGACCAACGGTCATCCTCTCTGACCAGTGGTTCCATTTCCTCTCTGACCAACGGTTCCATTTCCTCTCTGACCAACAGTCATCCTCTCTGACCAACGGTCATCCTCTCTGACCAACGGTCATCCTCTCTGACCAACAGTCATCCTCTCTGACCAACGGTTCCATTTCCTCTCTGACCAACGGTCATCCTCTCTGACCAACAGTCATCCTCTCTGACCAACAGTTATCCTCTCTGACCAGCGGTTCCATTTCCTCTCTGACCGACGGTTCCATTTCCTCTCTGACCAACGGTCATCCTCTCTGACCAACGGTTCCATTTCCTCTCTGACCAGCGGTTCCATTTCCTCTCTGACCAACGGTTCCATTTCCTCTCTGACCAACGGTCATCCTCTCTGACCAACGGTCATCCTCTCTGACCAACAGTCATCCTCTCTGACCAACAGTCATCCTCTCTGACCAACGGTCATCCTCTCTGACCAACGGTCATCCTCTCTGACCAACAGTCATCCTCTCTGACCAACGGTCATCCTCTCTGACCAACGGTTCCATTTCCTCTCTGACCAACAGTCATCCTTTCTGACCAGCGGTTCCATTTCCTCTCTGACCAGCGGTTCCATTTCCTCTCTGACCAACGGTTCCATTTCCTCTCTGACCAGCGGTTCCATTTCCTCTCTGACCAACGGTTCCATTTCCTCTCTGACCAACGGTCATCCTCTCTGACCAACGGTCATCCTCTCTGACCAACGGTTCCATTTCCTCTCTGACCAACAGTCATCCTCTCTGACCAACAGTCATCCTCTCTGACCAACGGTTCCATTTCCTCTCTGACCAACAGTCATCCTCCCTGACCAACAGTCATCCTCTCTGACCAACGGTCATCCTCTCTGACCAACAGTCATCCTCTCTGACCAGCGGTTCCATTTCCTCTCTGACCAACAGTCATCCTCTCTGACCAATGGTCATCCTCTCTGACCAACGGTCATCCCCTCTGACCAACAGTCATCCTCTCTGACCAACGGTCATCCTCTCTGACCAACGGTCATCCCCTCTGACCAACGGTCATCCCCTCTGACCAACGGTCATCCCCTCTGACCAACGATCATCCCCTCTGACCAACAGTCATCCTCTCTGACCAACAGTCATCCTCTCTGACCAACAGTCATCCTCTCTGACCAACGGTCATCCTCTCTGACCAACGGTTCCATTTCCTCTCTGACCAACGGTCATTCTCTCTGACCAACGGTCATCCTCTCTGACCAACTGTCATCCTCTCTGACCAACGGTCATTCTCTCTGACCAACGGTTCCATTTCCTCTCTTACCAACAGTCATCTTCTCTGACCAACGGTTCCAATTCCTCTCTGACCAACGGTTCCAATTCCTCTCTGACCAACGGTCATCCTCTCTGACCAATGGTCATCCTCTCTGACCAACGGTTCCATTTCCCCTCTGACAGACACCCTGTAAAGGTTCTTGTTCCCCTCTGACAGACACCCTGTAAAGGTTCTTGTTCCCCTCTGACAGACACCCTGTAAAGGTTCTGTAAAGGTTTTTGTTCCCCTCTGACAGACACCCTGTAAAGGTTCTTGTTCCCCTCAGACAGACACTCTGTAAAGGTTCTGTAAAGGTTCTTGTTCCCCTCAGACAGACACCCTGTAAAGGTTCTGTAAAGGTTCTTGTTCCCCTCAGACAGACACCCTGTAAAGGTTCTTGTTCCCCTCTGACAGACACCCTGTAAAGGTTATTGTTCCCCTCAGACAGACACTCTGTAAAGGTTCTGTAAAGGTTCTTGATCCCCTCAGACAGACACCCTGTAAAGGTTCTGTAAAGGTTCTTGTTCCCCTCAGACAGACACCCTGTAAAGGTTCTGTAAAGGTTCTTGTTCCCCTCAGACAGACACCCTGTAAAGGTTCTGTAAAGGTTCTTGTTCCCCTCTGATAGACACCCTGTAAAGGTTCTTGTTCCCCTCTGACAGACACCCTGTAAAGGTTCTTGTTCCCCTCTGACAGACACCCTGTAAAGGTTCTTGTTCCCCTCTGACAGACACCCTGTAAAGGTTCTTGTTCCCCTCTGAGAGACACCCTGTAAAGGTTCTGTAAAGGTTATTGTTCCCCTCTGATAGACACCCTGTAAAGGTTCTTGTTCCCCTCTGACAGACACATTGTAAAGGTTCTTGTTCCCCTCTGCCAGACACCCTGTAAAAGTTCTTGTTCCCCTCTGACAGACAACCTGTAAAGGTTCTTCTTCCCCTCTGATAGACACCCTGTAAAGGTTCTTGTTCCCCTCTGATAGACACCCTGTAAAGGTTCTTGTTCCCCTTTGACAGACACATTGTAAAGGTTCTTGTTCCCCTCTGACAGACACCCTGTAAAGGTTCTTGTTCCCCTCTGACAGACACCCTGTAAAGGTTCTGTAAAGGTTCTTGTTCCCCTCTGACAGACACCCGTAAAGGTTCTTGTTCCCCTCTGATAGACACCCTGCAAAGGTTCTTGTTCCCCTCTGACAGATACCTTGTAAAGGTTCCTGTTCCCCTCTGACAGACACCCTGTAAAGGTTCTGTAAAGGTTCTTGTTCCCCTCTGACAGACACCCTGTAAAGGTTATTTTTCCCCTCTGACAGATACCTTGTAAAGGTTCCTGTTCCCCTCTGACAGACACCCTGTAAAGGTTCTGTAAAGGTTTTTGTTCCCCTCTGACAGACACATTGTAAAGGTTCTTGTTCCCCTCTGACAGACACCCTGTAAAGGTTCTGTAAAGGTTCTTGTTCCCCTCTGATAGACACCCTGTAAAGGTTATTGTTCCCCTCTGACAGATACCTTGTAAAGGTTCCTGTTCCCCTCTGACAGACTCCCTGTAAAGGTTCTGTAAAGGTTCTTGTTCCCCTCAGACAGACACCCTGTAAAGGTTCTGTCAAGGTTATTGTTCCCCTCTGACAGACACCCTGTAAAGGTTCTTGTTCCCCTCTGATAGACACCCTGTAAAGGTTCTTGTTCCCCTTTGACAGACACATTGTAAAGGTTCTTGTTCCCCTCTGACAGACACCCTGTAAAGGTTCTTGTTCCCCTCTGACAGACACCCTGTAAAGGTTCTGTAAAGGTTCTTGTTCCCCTCTGACAGACACCCGTAAAGGTTCTTGTTCCCCTCTGATAGACACCCTGCAAAGGTTCTTGTTCCCCTCTGACAGATACCTTGTAAAGGTTCCTGTTCCCCTCTGACAGACACCCTGTAAAGGTTCTGTAAAGGTTCTTGTTCCCCTCTGACAGACACCCTGTAAAGGTTATTTTTCCCCTCTGACAGATACCTTGTAAAGGTTCCTGTTCCCCTCTGACAGACACCCTGTAAAGGTTCTGTAAAGGTTTTTGTTCCCCTCTGACAGACACATTGTAAAGGTTCTTGTTCCCCTCTGACAGACACCCTGTAAAGGTTCTGTAAAGGTTCTTGTTCCCCTCTGATAGACACCCTGTAAAGGTTATTGTTCCCCTCTGACAGATACCTTGTAAAGGTTCCTGTTCCCCTCTGACAGACTCCCTGTAAAGGTTCTGTAAAGGTTCTTGTTCCCCTCAGACAGACACCCTGTAAAGGTTCTGTCAAGGTTATTGTTCCCCTCTGACAGACACCCTGTAAAGGTTCTGTAAAGGTTTTTGTTCCCCTCTGACAGACACCCTGTAAAGGTTCTTGTTCCCCTCAGACAGACACTCTGTAAAGGTTCTGTAAAGGTTATTGTTCCCCTCAGACAGACACCCTGTAAAGGTTCTGTAAAGGTTCTTGTTCCCCTCAGACAGACACCCTGTAAAGGTTCTTGTTCCCATCTGACAGACACCCTGTAAAGGTTCTTGTTCCCCTCTGACAGACACCCTGTAAAGGTTCTTGTTCCCCTCTGACAGACACCCTGTAAAGGTTCTGTAAAGGTTCTTGTTCCCCTCTGATAGACACCCTGTAAAGGTTCTTGTTCCCCTCTGACAGACACATTGTAAAGGTTCTTGTTCCCCTCTGCCAGACACCCTGTAAAGGTTATTGTTCCCCTCTGATAGACACCCTGTAAAGGTTCTTGTTCCCCTCTGATAGACACCCTGTAAAGGTTATTGTTCCCCTTTGACAGACACATTGTAAAGGTTATTGTTCCCCTCTGACAGACACCCTGTAACGGTTCCTGTTCCCCTCTGACAGACACCCTGTAAAGGTTCTGTAAAAGTTATTGTTCCCCTCTGACAGACACATTGCAAAGGTTCTTGTTCCCCTCTGATAGACACCCTGCAAAGGTTCTTGTTCCCCTCTGACAGATACCTTGTAAAGGTTCCTGTTCCCCTCTGACAGACACCCTGTAAAAGTTCTGTAAAGGTTTTTGTTCCCCTCTGACAGACACATTGTAAAGGTTATTGTTCCCCTCAGACAGACACCCTGTAAAGGTTATGTAAAAGTTATTGTTCCCCTCTGACAGACACCCTGTAAAGGTTCTTGTTCCCCTCTGACATATACCTTGTAAAGGTTCCTGTTCCCCTCTGACAGACTCCATGTAAAGGTTCTGTAAAGGTTCTTGTTCCCCTCTGACAGACACCCTGTAAAGGTTCTTGTTCCCCTCAGACAGACACCCTGTAAAGGTTCTGTCAAGGTTCTTGTTCCCCTCTGACAGACACCCTGTAAAGGCTCTTGTTCCCCTCTGACAGACACCCTGTAAAGGTTCTTGTTTCCCTCTGACAGACACCCTGTAAAGGTTCTGTAAAGGTTCTTGTTCCCCTCTGCCAGACACCCTGTAAAGGTTCTTGTTCCCCTCTGCCAGACACCCTGTAAAGGTTCTTGTTCCAGTCAGACAGACACCCTGTAAAGGTTCCTGTTCCCCTCTGACAGACAACCTGTAAAGGTTCTGTAAAGGTTCTTGTTCCCCTCTGACAGACACCCTGTAAAGGTTCTTGTTCCCGTCAGACAGATACCCTGTAAAGGTTCTGTAAAGGTTCTTGTTCCCCTCTGACAGACACCCTGTAAAGGTTCTTGTTCCCCTCTGACAGACACCCTGTAAAGGTTCTTGTTCCCCTCTGACAGACACCCTGTAAAGGTTCTGTAAAGGTTATTGTTCCCCTCTGACAGACACCTTGTAAAGGTTCTTGTTCCCCTCTGACAGACAGCCTGTAAAGGTTCTGTAAAGGTTATTGTTCCCCTCTGACAGACACCTTGTAAAGGTTCTGTAAAGGTTATTGTTCCCCTCTGACAGACACCCTGTAAAGGTTCTTGTTCCCCTCTGACAGACACCCTGTAAAGGTTCTGTAAAGGTTCTTGTTCCCCTCTGACAGACACCCTGTAAAGGTTCTTGTTCCCCTCTGACAGACACCCTGTAAAGGTTCTGTAAAGGTTATTGTTCCCCTCTGACAGACACCTTGTAAAGGTTCTTGTTCCCCTCTGACAGACACCCTGTAAAGGTTCTGTAAAGGTTCTTGTTCCCCTCTGACAGACACCTTGTAAAGGTTCTTGTTCCCCTCTGACAGACACCCTGTAAAGGTTCTTGTTCCCCTCTGACAGACACCCTGTAAAGGTTCTGTAAAGGTTATTGTTCCCCTCTGACAGACACCTTGTAAAGGTTCTTGTTCCCCTCTGACAGACACCCTGTAAAGGTTCTTGTTCCCCTCTGACAGACACCCTGTAAAGGTTCTGTAAAGGTTATTGTTCCCCTCTGACAGACACCTTGTAAAGGTTCTTGTTCCCCTCTGACAGACACCCTGTAAAGGTTCTGTAAAGGTTCTTGTTCCCCTCTGACAGACACCTTGTAAAGGTTCTTGTTCCCCTCTGACAGACACATTGTAAAGTTTCCAGTGTGAGAGACAGTACAGTAGCACCTCCTCCAGAGGGTGACCTCTCTGTCCCTCCAACGTGTCCCTGCACTAGGGTGTGATCATTGTGGCCCTGGCCTTCTGCCATACACTACTTTGTACTGTGCAGTGAGTCGGTGACAACCCCAATGCAGGACGCTAGGATAATTAGCCTCAATTTGTATTAAAACCCAGAGAGAGACAGTTCCAGGGATGCCGCATTAGTTCCACTAGCACATCTGCCTCCCAAACCGAACCCTATACAGTCCACTACGCTATTTGGGACTCGTCCTTCTCTCCAGCCTAATGCCACCGCTGTGTGGCCACAGACGAGTTGTCCCCTACTTGAAACCCACCCAACACTTGATAAAGAATGTTTTTGTTGTGTTTGCACCCTCTCTCTCTCTCTCTCTCTCTCTCTCTCCCCCGTTCTCCCTTCCCAGTGCCTTTCAAAAGGATTCACCAATTTTATGAGCCAATGACAGGGAAAAGATTTCAGGCCTGAATGTGTTCATTCATCCACTCCTGGAGCCTCTCCACAGCTTGGCTAGTGGTGTCAGGAAAACCACATTGCAATCCAGACTCAAAATGATTTGTCAATTTCATATGTAAATAGTATATTATCTGTAATGAGTCAATTACATATTCATTCCCCTTCTGTTAGATGATCCAAAAATATGTTTTACATCACTCAAGAAGGAACTCTAGGAAATATATTCAAAATCTATAACCTGATCTTCTGGCCGAGTGGTTCTAACTCAGTGTTAAGCCAATCTGGGCTGGAGACTTTCCCTATGTTTGTGCTTATGGTTTCATAGGGGAACTGAAACCTTCATAGCTTCGATGTCCATGTCTTCCTACCAAACCTAATACTGCCACCTTGTGGTTGATGCTGGTAGCATTTAGTTACAGGAAACTCATTAGGTGCTGAAACATTCAATGTCAAGTCAAATGCTGATAAATCTGTAGCTTCTGAAAAGCAGTGAGGTAAACATTACTTACAACTAAATGTTATAGTATGAAAATAAATGGTAAAAAAAATTAATGACTCAAAGCCAATGTAGGAAACGACTGATGAACATACACACTCTGTAGTCTACAGGAGGTCGGTGGCACCTTAACTGGGGAGGAGGGGCTCGTGGTAATGGCTGGAGCGGAATAGGTGGAATGGTATCAAATACATTAAACACGTGGTTTTTAAATCCATTCCATTCGCTCCGTTCCAGTAGTTATCGTGAGCCGTCACTCCCCTGAGCAGCCTCTACTGCTGTACTCATGGTAAAGGGACAGTAGATATCGTGAGCCGTCACTCCCCTGAGCAGCCTCTACTGCTGTACTCATGGTAAAGGGACAGTAGTTATCGTGAGCCGTCACTCCCCTGAGCAGCCTCTACTGCTGTACTCATGGTAAAGGGACAGTAGTTATCGTGAGCAGTCACTCCCCTGAGCAGCCTCTACTGCTGTACTCATGGTAAAGGGACAGTAGTTATCGTGAGCCGTCACTCCCCTGAGCAGCCTCTACTGCTGTACTCCTGGTAAAGGGACAGTAGATATCGTGAGCCGTCACTCCCCTGAGCAGCCTCTACTGCTGTACTCATGGTAAAGGGACAGTAGATATGGTGAGCAGTCACTCCCCTGAGCAGTCTCTACTGCTGTACTCATGGTAAAGGGACAGTAGTTATCATGAGCAGTCACTCCCCTGAGCAGCCTCTACTGCTGTACTCCTGGTAAAGGGACAGTAGTTAACGTACAGTTCACAAGTGATGCTAAAAACAGGGCTCCATTCTTTGTTCCAGGAGAAGAGAGAAGCCAAAGGGATTTCCTGGATAACTGCTAGATCACTTGATTCCCTTCAGACCAGCCATCCTCCTTTTGTATAGTTACTATGCCCCCAGCCTTTAGTTACTATGCCCCCAGCCTCTAGTTACTATTACCCCAGCCTCTAGTTACTATTACCCCAGCCTCTAGTTACTATGCCCCCAGCCTCTAGTTACTATGCCCCCAGCCTCTAGTTACTATTACCCCAGCCTCTAGTTACTATTACCCCAGCCTCTAGTTACTATTACCCCAGCCTCTAGTTACTATTACCCCAGCCTCTAATTACTATTACCCCAGCCTCTAGTTACTATTACCCCAGCCTCTAGTTACTATGCCCCCAGCCTCTAGTTACTATGCCCCCAGCCTGTAGTTACTATGCCTTTAGTTACTATGCCCCCAGCCTTTAGTTACTATGCCCCCAGCCTTTAGTTACTATGCCTTTAGTTACTATGCCCCCAGCCTTTAGTTACTATGCCCCCAGCCTTTAGTTACTATGCCTCTAGTTACTATGCCCCCAGCCTCTAGTTACTATGCCCCCAGCCTGTAGTTACTATGCCTTTAGTTACTATGCCCCCAGCCTTTAGTTACTATGCCCCCATCCTTTAGTTACTATGCCCCCAGCCTCTAGTTACTATGCCCCCAGCCTTTAGTTACTATGCCCCCAGCCTTTAGTTACTATGCCCCCATCCTTTAGTTACTATGCCCCCAGCCTTTAGTTACTATGCCCCCAGCCTTTAGTTACTATGCCCCCAGCCTTTAGTTACTATGCCTTTAGTTACTATGCCCCCATCCTTTAGTTACTATGCCCCCAGCCTTTAGTTACTATGCCTCTAGTTACTATGCCCCCAGCCTCTAGTTACTATGCCCCCAGTCTTTAGTTACTATGCCCCCAGCCTTTAGTTACTATGGCCCCAGTCTCTAGTTACTATGGCCCCAGCCTTTAGTTACTATGCCCCCAGCCTTTAGTTACTATGCCCCCAGCCTTTAGTTACTATGCCCCCAGCCTCTAGTTACTATGCCACCAGTCTCTAGTTACTATGGCCCCAGCCTTTAGTTACTATGCCCCCAGCCTTTAGTTACTATGCCCCCAGTCTCTAGTTACTATGCCCCCAGCCTTTAGTTACTATGCCACCAGTCTCTAGTTACTATGCCCCCAGCCTTTAGTTACTATGCCCCCAGCCTTTAGTTACTATGGCCCCAGCCTTTAGTTACTATGGCCCCAGTCTCTAGTTACTATGTCCCCAGTCTCTAGTTACTATGCCCCCAGTCTCTAGTTACTATGTCCCCAGCCTTTAGTTACTATGCCCCCAGTCTCTGGAACAGCCTGCCAGAGAACCTGAGGGTGGGGTGGGCAGGAACTGTGGACATATTTAAAAGAGATCTTAAAACACACCTTTTTAACTTTGCTTTTCCTTGGGGATCTTTTTAGTTTTTCAGATTTTATTGTTATTGTTGTTTATCTTATGTTTGTTGTGTAGTAAATATTTAGTTTTTATTTTTCATTGTTTTTTATTCATGTTTTCGTGTGAAGCACATTCCGTTTCATTCCATGTCTGAAATGTACTGTATAAATAAAGCTTGATTTGATTTGTAATGCATCATGACATGTTTGTTGCAATTCTGAGATCGCGAGTTACAAGAAAGCATTTCAACTCGCATGAATCACAACGATCAACAAAACAGTTGAAAATGCTATCTAGCCACAGCTATAACGGACAACCTAACAACGTGGATATGTAGAGTTCACATCATTTTTATATCTTTATTTAACTAGGCAAGTCAGTTAAGAACAAATTATTATTTACAATGATGCCCTAGGAACAGTGGGTTAACTGCCTTGTTCAGGGGCAGAACGACAGATTTGTACCTTGTCAGCTACAGGGATTCGATCTTGCAACCTTCCGGTCACTAGTCCAACGCTCTAACCACTAGGCTACCTATACCTTTAGCACATGCAATTTTGGGGGAAAGCTGTAACCTCCAGGATCTTTGATGTTCTTTAGTCTATAGTAGCCTACTTTAAATTCACTTTTATGTCAGTACACTGCAGTTCCTCTGGGCAGGATGCCAGCAGGGATTGAGTTGTGTTGGCAGGAAAACAGCCCAGTGTATTGATGGCTTTCCCGTCCTACCAGGAAGCAGAGCGGATACGCTGATTGTCTGCAGACACAATACCCAAACAGTTTAGAAGTGATTTAAAGTACACAGAGAATTAAGGAAATCCTCCAAAGGAAAGCCAGCGAAGCAGTTTTCAGATCACCACAAACAAATAAAAACTACGGTCAATAGTAAATTAGGCAACAAGCATCAATATAAACAATGCTATTTAAATTGCAACGTCTTGGTGGACAAAGACCATAGTGGAATGAGATAATATATTCTCTAAAAATAACTATAAAATCTAGACATTTTAAATTGGGCTAAATAATCATTACAAAAAACATAGCTACATAACTGAACAAATTGGTGCACAGGGTAAATAAATGCATCAACTCAACCGTTATAACATTATTATTTCAACATTAGCACAAACTTGTTAAAGTTGTAAAGCTCTTAACATATCTGTCAGATAAACTAAACATGCAGTGTGTGTGTGTGTGTGTGTGTGTGTTTGTTTTGACTATAGCTTGAATGTCCTGATAATCTACAAAGCTGATTAGTCTCGTTCCTTGTCTAGACAGTGATTCTTGACAGACATCATGACAGCCGTCAATAACTTTATGATATTATTATAGCGAAAATAAACGTACCTTCTGGTCAAAATAGCATGTTTCATAGTTGATGACGGTGTCCTGAGCATTGAGGTCTGTAACCCCGCCATGCCTCGTCAAAAGTTGCGACTTGAGCGCAAACACATGAAAACAATAGAGCGATAAGATGAGAACGATGGACGTTATGACCGGTCTGGATACCGAAACGAATCCTCCAGACCTCATATCTGCAGTGGCCAGGACGATTCTACAGAACAACCTGTCTGAATAGTCTATATAAAGTGATCTGTGTGGGCTGCAGTCGCATGATGCAGCTGTGAGTAGGAAGGAGGAACCTAGTTAACATTTGTTGATGTTTCACTAAGAGGAAGTCAAGTTGCCAGTCAGCAAATCAAAAGTGCAGAGACAGTACAGTATGAAGAGAGGCTAAAACGGTTTATCCAATAGAAATCCCTTATAAGGCTTTTAGGCGACGCTCACGTGTAAAAGCACGTCATCGCGTCTGACGTTCGTATCCCGATGAACTGCGCATGTGCAAGCCGTCAAAAATCAAAGGCACTCCTTCAATATAAATTTGTTTTTTTATCGAAAATGAAAACGTGTCAGTGTATCACTTTCACGAGGTTGGAGTAATAACATGTTCAACGATTTAAGAAATTGTCTCGAATGTAAGTTGTGCCTTTAGATTAGGAGAAAATGAACAACTAAGGACGTATTGTTTCACTTCTCTCATTGACTTCTCAAACCCCAAACACCAGCATGATCTGTTTCACAAGCGTTCTCATAAATCTCGCGATGTTACGCTTCTGGGTTTAGAAACTCTTTGATGTCGTGCTTGTCGCAAATTGATGAACAATGAAGCTATCATATAGCATTGATACGATTCCTGCAAAATGATCTGTTTTTTATAGACAAGTATTCATAGTGTGGTCGTTGTTATATAAACATGTTTCTTCCCCACTTTAATTTTTACGAACTGGATCAATAATCATATCCTGCTGGTGAGTCAACTGTTTAATGTAGAAGGATTGTCACTCAATAATGAGGAATTTTTAACTTGTTACAATATCCCTGTAACACCTAGAGAGTTGGCCATAGTTTTTGATGCTATTCCATCTGGAACTCTCATGTTATTTAGAGGTGTAGCCAGACCTCACCTTGTTGACCTTCCCTCCTTAATCCAGTTGACCCTCCAATAGGGAAAATATGTTTCTCCTCGCTCCCTCAGAACAACAGATCTATACGTGATTTATTTCAACGGGAGATTGTATCCATTCCTTATGTCACAACTTACTGGAATACTTTGGGTCACTAATATCTGTTGGGGAAAAAGTCTGGTTATTACCACACAAACACCTGCTTGTTAACAAGGTCAAAGAGGTCTCTTTCAGAATGATCCATAAGTATTACCCTGTGAATCATTTCCTGAAGAAACTCATTAACATTGATTGTAATGTTTGTGTTGAGCATCAAGAAACAGTTTCACATCTATTTTGACATTGTCTACATGTAAAACAATTATGGAAAGATATTCACAGTTTTATAAATTGTTAATATTCTTGATGACTTTAGTTTTTTTAATGGGAGAATATGTTGCTCGGTTTCCTTAACCATAACAAAGATAAAGAAAAACTATTTTAGCTCATAAATCTAATTGTCCTAATGGAAAAATACATGTAAATTCACTAATAAAAAAAAAACACTCTTCCGTCTTTTCTATAAGGAATTGGAGAAGTACATTAAGACCTTAAGACCATTCTACATTCTTCTAATCAGAAGGCTGTTAAAACAATCAAATATGTGTGTTCCTTTTAAGGTCTTTGTATAATCTGTCATTTGTTCTACCCCGTAGCATATGTTATCATTGTCTATTTATGTACTTATTGTATGTATACAGACTTTTCTACATTGGTAATAAAAATAACAACTTTTTTTAAAAATATATTTATATATATTTTTAAATATATTTAAAAAATTAAAATAAAATGAAGCTATCATGTGAGAAGACTTCGTGCCATGATGCTAGTTAATCTATGGACAGACTGGACAAAGATTACAAAGTAACAGTTGGTATATGTTGGAAAGGTTCTCATCTATGGACAGACTGGGCAAAGATTACAAAGTAACAGTTGGTATATGGTGGAAAGGTTCTCATCTATGGACAGACTGGACAAAGATCACAAAGTAACAGTTGGTATATGTTGGAAAGGTTCTCATCTATGGACAGACTGGGCAAAGATTACAAAGTAACAGTTGGTATATGTTGGAAAGGTTCTCATCTATGGACAGACTGGACAAAGATTACAAAGTAGCAGTTGGTATATGTTGGAAAGGTTCTCATCTATGGACAGACTGGGCAAAGATTACAAAGTAACAGTTGGTATATGTTGGAAAGGTTCTCAGTTACAATGTAGCCATTCATCACGAGTTGCGAAAATATAGATGCAAATGGAGCTGCTGTGTGTTGACACCATTGCGGTATAAAATAACAGATGTCACCTGCGGTTTATTCATCAGCCATATTCTGTTGCAAAACGTTTCTTAAACAGAAGCAAACAAACCGAAACGGGGAGGGACCAACCTGAATTTGTCCAACAACAACAACAAAAAACCTGTCTGTTTAGACTAGTGATTACACACCATGTTAACATGTCACTTTACGATCGTTGTAAATGCTGTAACACATTTGGTTATACGCAGTGCATTTGGTAGGCAAGACCTTCTCAAATGCTCCCGTTCATATATACAGTCATTGTGCTGCAGATAGAAATATTATGTATTGTAATGACCTGACTAGATCATAAAGGAACTATTGTCCAGACAGAGGATTTGAGTTTACGAATTGACGGTTTATTAACCCAACTTTACACAGGCTACTGTTTGGCCGTAGCCCACGCCAAATAAATAAAAGATAACCCACAAGCCAACAGTGACCGTCTCTTGTGAAGGCCAGACATAAGAGAGAGAACAATGGCTAAACCTGGTCTTAACTTCCAATGCTCCACCCCCCTGCCCCACCCCCTCCACGCCACTCCACCAACCGCCAGGATGCCCGGCATCAGAACATTCCAGGCATTCCCGTGATTGACAGATAGCAGGTTGATTGGCATGTCGGACCCCGCGAACACAGGGTACTGGTAAGTACAACACAACCACCTACTAGCCGAACACATAACACACAGCTGTCTATGCGGGTCGCTACAGTATAGAACCAGCATGATTCTATTTCAAGTGGAGGAGTCATTCAACTATCATTATTATTTTATGAAACATTTTGGACCAGGTGTATCAGTTGAAGTACAGAATTCACACAAATAACATTTCCTGATACCTTGCTGATGTTATTTCTATTTGAGGATAAATTACAAATCATGAAATTAACATCATTATTCAACTATAAAAAATCGACATTAAACTTGCAGTTCACTATTTTACAACTTGATGTTAGATGGCGTCTCACCCTGAAAACAGTCTATGGGCCAGGAGAAACTGTAATCCATGGTTCGGTTTACTTTAAAAAGCTATTACAAACTTCAGCAGAAATGAGCCACCGCTAGCAGAAACATCCCTGACCCTCGAAGGAGGGGGAGACGACGCTATAAAGGCCTGTGTGTTGGGTACCTGATGAACCTACAGAAAATCAAATCAAATGTATTTATATAGCCCTTCTTACATCAGCTGATATCTCAAAGTGCTGTACAGAAACCCAGCCTAAAACCCCCCAAACAGCAAGCAATGCAGGTGTAGAAGTACGGTGGCTAGGAAAAACTCCCTAGAAAGGCCAAAACCTAGGAAGAAACCTAGAGAGGAACCAGGCTGCGAGGGGTGGCCAGTCCTCTTCTGGCTGTGCCGGGTGGAGATTATAACAGAACATGGCCAAGATGTTCAAATGTTCATAAATGACCAGCATGGTCGAATAATAATAATCACAGGCAGAACAGTTGAAACTGGAGCAGCAGCACGGCCAGGTGGACTGGGGACAGCAAGGAGTCATCATGTCAGGTAGATTTGATTTGATTTTGATTTGACTTGTAGACTATGTGTGGAAGCCAGGAGATTCTCTGGTCGGATGAAACCAAGATTTAACTCTTTGGCCTGAATGCCATGCGTCACGTCATGAGAAAACCTGGCACCATCCCTACGGTGAAGCATGGTGGTGGCAGCATCATACTGTTGGGATTTTTTTCAGCAGCAGGGACTGGGAGACTAGTCAGGATCGAGGGAAAGATAAATGGAGCAAAGTACTGAGAGATCCTTGATGAAAACCTGCTACAGCGTGGGTTCACCTTCCAACAGGACATGGACCCTAAGAACACAGCCAAGACAATGCAAGAGTGGGTTCACCTTCCAACAGGACAAGGACCCTAAGAACACAGGCAAGACAATGCAAGTCGGGACAAGTCTCTAAATGTCCTTGACCCAGCCAGAGCCCAGACTTAAACCCGATCTAACATCTCTGGAAAGACCTGAAAATAGCTGTGCAGCAACGCTCCCCATCCAACCTGACAGAGCTTGAGAGAATCCGCAGAGAAAAATGGGAGAAACTTCCCAAATACAGGTGTGCCAAGCTTGTAGCGTCATACCCAAGAAGACTTGAGGCTGTAATCGCTGCCAAAGATGCTTCGACAAAGTACTGAGTAAAGGGTCTGAATACTTATGTGATATTTCAGTTTTAAAGGTTTTATAAATTTGCTAAAAATGTCTAAAAACCTGTTTTTGCTTCGTCATTATGGGGTATTGTCTGTAGATTGATGAGTAAAAACAACAATTGAATCCATTTTAGAATAAGACTGTAACGTAACAAGATGTATCAACATATCTATCTACCTCCATTACCTCGTACCCCTGCACATTGACTCAGTACTGGTACCCCATGTATATAGCCAAGTTATTACCTCGTACCCCTGCACATCGACTCAGTACTGGTACTGTATATAGCCAAGTTATTACCTCGTACCCCTGCACATCGACTCAGTACTGGTACCCCATGTATATAGCCAAGTTATTACCTCGTACCCCTGCACATCGACTCAGTACTGGTACCCCATGTATATAGCCAAGTTATTACCTCGTACCCCTGCACATCGACTCAGTACTGGTACCCCATGTATATAGCCAAGTTATTACCTCGTACCCCTGCACATCGACTCAGTACTGGTACCCCATGTATATAGCCAAGTTATTACCTCGTACCCCTGCACATCGACTCAGTACTGATACCCCATGTATATAGCCAAGTTATTACCTCGTACCCCTGCACATCGACTCAGTACTGGTACCCCATGTATATAGCCAAGTTATCGGTACTCATTGTGATTTTTATTTTACATTTTAGTCAGCAGATGCTCTCTTATCCAGAACGACTTAGAGGATTTAAGTGCTTTGCTCAAGGGCACAACTACACATTTTTCACCTAGTCAGCTCTGGGATTCGAACCAGTGACCTTTCGGTTACCAGTCAAGTTATCTCAACCGCTACCTGCTCCTCGTGTTATTATTTTTATATTATTTATCTTTATTTTCTCTCTACATTGTTGGGAAGGACCCGTAAGTCAGCATGTCTAACCCACATTTGCTTCGCTTTTCAAAAGATAGCTCGTTGGACTGTGTGTGTGTGTGTGTGTGTGTGTGTGTGTGTGTGTGTGTGTGTGTGTGTGTGTAGGATAGGACACCTACACCACTCGATGATGTCACAGGAAGGCCAACAAAAATCATCAAGGACAACAACCACCCGAGCCACTGCCTGTTCGCCCTGCTATCATCCAGAAGGCGAGGTCAGTACAGGTGCATCAAAGCTAGTCAGACACTGTCACACAGTGGCGGTTCTAGCTTGTATGGCTCCCTGGGCGAACTCCCACTTTAGCCCCCCCCAAATTATTACACCACCACTGCCCTATTGCTAACAAAAAACATAAATACAACTAATTTACATAAATCCTATATCACACAAATATAATAACACACTTATACAGAAGAGAGCCTGATTATTACACTATTGCACTTCAAAAGAAGAAACACACAAACTAAGTTGCACAACTTCCATCTGAACCCTGACCTTGATCTTGCCTTCCTTGATGCAAAGTCCTCAATTACATCGTCACAAGAAATCTGCCCAGCAATTACATGGTTAATACTGACGACAGCAAGGCCACTAAGGCGTTCCTGTGACATGGTGGACCTCAGGTAGGATTTGATGAGCTTCAGCTTTGAAAGGCTCCTCTCTGCTTCAGCTACGGTCACCGGAAGAGTTATTCTGAGAGGAAATTCTGAGAGCAGTCCACAAAATGTGGATACATTTCTGAGATCTCTCTTTCATCTATAAATATCAGCAGCTCAAGCAGGGTCATGGTCTTCCAATGTTCTTCCGGCAAGTTCTTCAATTCCTGTGCCAGCTCTCTGCCATCCAAGTCTGAGTGTTCTTCAAAGTGCAGTGTCTAAGACTAATTCCTAATTTGAGAGACTTTGGAAGGTTGACAGCACTCCAAACTTCTCTCCCACAGTTTCCAATGTGGAAAATCTTTCCTGAACGGCTGAAGTTGCAGCATCAACAACAAAATTGAAAAAATGTTCACCTCCAGCTTCTTCAGGGCATCACTCAAAGGCTCATCAAATGATTCATATGAAAAGTGTCCCGCTTTGTGGTCCTCAAGCCTTTTTTGTTGTGGAACGACCTCGCAAGTTTCCTTGGCTGACGTTTGTGCTTTAGCAAGTTTCCTTGGCTGACGTTTGTGCTTTAGCAAGTATCCTTGGCTGACGTTTGTGCTTTAGCAAGTATCCTTGGCTGACGTTTGTGCTTTAGCAAGTTTCCTTGGCTGACGTTTGTGCTTTAGCAAGTTTCCTTGGCTGACGTTTGTGCTTTAGCAAGTATCCTTGGCTGACGTTTGTGCTTTAGCAAGTATCCTTGGCTGACGTTTGTGCTTTAGCAAGTTTCCTTGGCTGACGTTTGTGCTTTAGCAAGTATCCTTGGCTGACGTTTGTGCTTTAGCAAGTTTCCTTGGCTGACGTTTGTGCTTTAGCAAGTTTCCTTGGCTGACGTTTGTGCTTTAGCAAGTATCCTTGGCTGACGTTTGTTCTTTAGCAAGTATCCTTGGCTGACGTTTGTGCTTTAGCAAGTTTCCTTGGCTGACGTTTGTGCTTTAGCAAGTTTCCTTTGCTGACGTTTGTGCTTTAGCAAGTATCCTTGGCTGACGTTTGTTCTTTAGCAAGTTTCCTTGGCTGACGTTTGTGCTTTAGCAAGTTTCCTTGGCTGACGTTTGTGCTTTAGCAAGTATCCTTGGCTGACGTTTGAACAGTCATAAAGCTCGTTGCCCTGTAGCTGCTGAGACCTCTCTCTGTATTTCTGAGAAGACTGACTGCAACATCCACTTGCATCCTGGGAGACGGCATCAGCTTGCTCACATGTTGGATCTGGCTCAAGATGTCACGTGACGCGCAAATGAGCGATAAAAAAACGATTGCGCAAATGTCATCATTCCAATGTTTTTTTGTGATTTGTTGTTCCCGTTTGTACCACCGCACGGTAAAGCAACGCCAGTGTTGAAAATATCGAACGCATGAGGTACACAGAACGCACCGCCAACGTAGAGTGTTGGACTGCTCATTTAAAAATGAATTACTTCCGCCGGAACGCAATGAGTTTGATACATTTGGTGGACATGGGGCGTTAGTTGTTAGCTGTTGTTTCCGAAGCATGTGACAAGTGATTTGATTTCAAGTAATTTAGGTATTATCTTTTTAATATTGTCAAAATCATGTTTGTCATGAAATTTGATTATATTTCATGCTCACATTTCCCCATCACTTCCATAGATTTGTAGTTAGTGGTGGCTAAAGTTAGCTGAAGTTTGTCATGGCTGTTTGAAAAAAACGGAACCATGCACTACAGTTTCTCCTGGCCCATAGACTGTTTTCAGGGTGAGACGCCATCTAACATTAAGTTGTAAAATAATGAACGACAGTTTAAATTGGAATAATCACTGAAAAAAAACATACATAACTGTGAACAAATTGTTGCACAGGTAAATAAATGCATCAACTCAACCGTTATAACATTATTACAACTTGTTAAAGTTTTAAATCTCTTAACATATCTGTCAGATAAACTAAACATGCAGTGTGTGTGTGTGTGTGTGTGTGTGTTTGTTTAGACTATAGCTTGAATGTCCTGATAATCTACAAAGCTGATTAGTCTCGTTCCTTGTCTAGACAGTGATTCTTGACAGACATCATGACAGCCGTCAATAACTTTATGATATTATTATAGCGAAAATAAACGTACCTTCTGGTCAAAATAGCATGTTTCATAGTTGATGACGGTGTCCTGAGCATTGAGGTCTGTAACCCCGCCATGCCTCGTCAAAAGTTGCGACTTGAGCGCAAACACATGAAAACAATAGAGCGATAAGATGAGAACGATGGACGTTATGACCGGTCTGGATACCGAAACGAATCCTCCAGACCTCATATCTGCAGTGGCCAGGACGATTCTACAGAACAACCTGTCTGAATAGTCTATATAAAGTGATCTGTGTGGGCTGCAGTCGCATGATGCAGCTGTGAGTAGGAAGGAGGAACCTAGTTAACGTTTGTTGATGTTTCACTAAGAGGAAGTCAAGTTGCCAGTCAGCATGCAAGTCACACGTCGATGAACAATTAAGCTATCATGTGAAAATACTTTGTGCCATGATGCAAATTAATTTATGGACAGACTGGGCAAAGATTACAAAGTAACAGTTGGTATATGGTGGAAAGGTTTTCAGTTACAATGTAGCCATTCATCACGAGTTGCGAAAATATAGATGCAAATGGGGCTGCTGCGTTTACGCCTGGGGCATATTCATTACGTAAAGTCCGTTGTAAAACGTTTCTTAAACGGAAAGAAACGGGGAGAGACCTACCTGAATGTTTCCAATAGAAACTCTCGGTTTAGTTGCAATTGCAACTATCTGGACTAATGATTAAACCCCAGGTTGACACTTCACCTTATTATTGTCTTAAATGATAAAAAAACATTCAGTTTACCTCAGTGCATTCGGTAGGCATGACATTCTAACGCTCCAGTGCCTCATGCTCCAGTGCATTCGGTAGGCATGACATTCTAACGCTCCAGTGCATTGGTAGGCATGACGTTCTCATGCTCCAGTGCATTCGGTAGGCATGACATTCTCATGCTCCAGTGCATTGGTAGGCATGACGTTCTCATGCTCCAGTGCATTGGGTAGGCATGACGTTCTCAAATGCTCCAGTGCATTCAGTAGGCATGCCGTTCTCAAATGCTCCAGTGCATTGGGTAGGCATGACGTTCTCAAATGCTCCAGTGCATTCGGTAGGCATGACGTTCTCGTGCTCCAGTGCATTCGGTAGGCATGACGTTCTCGTACTCCAGTGCATTCGGTAGGCATGACGTTCTCGTGCTCCAGTGCATTCGGTAGGCATGACGTTCTCATGCTCCAGTGCATTCGGTAGGCATGACGTTCTCAAATGCTCCAGTGCATTGGGTAGGCATGACGTTCTCAAATGCTCCAGTGCATTGGTAGGCATGACGTTCTCAAATGCTCCAGTGCATTCGGTAGGCATGACGTTCTCGTGCTCCAGTGCATTCGGTAGGCATGACGTTCTCGTGCTCCAGTGCATTCGGTAGGCATGACGTTCTCGTGCTCCAGTGCATTCGGTAGGCATGACGTTCTCATGCTCCAGTGCATTCGGTAGGCATGACGTTCTCAAATGCTCCAGTGCATTGGGTAGGCATGACGTTCTCAAATGCTCCAGTGCATTGGTAGGCATGACGTTCTCATGCTCCAGTGCATTGGGTAGGCATGACGTTCTCGTGCTCCAGTGCATTGGTAGGCATGACGTTCTCATGCTCCAGTGCATTGGGTAGGCATGACGTTCTCATGCTCCAGTGCATTGGTAGGCATGACGTTCTCATGCTCCAGTGCATTCGGTAGGCATGACGTTCTCATGCTCCAGTGCATTGGTAGGCATGACGTTCTCATGCTCCAGTGCATTGGTAGGCATGACGTTCTCATGCTCCAGTGCATTCGGTAGGCATGACGTTCTCATGCTCCAGTGCATTGGTAGGCATGACGTTCTCATGCTCCAGTGCATTGGTAGGCATGACGTTCTCTAACGCTCCAGTGCGTTGGTAGGCAAGACGTTCTCGTGCTCCAGTGCATAGGTAGGCATGACGTTCTCTAACGCTCCAGTGCGTTGGTAGGCAAGACGTTCTCGTGCTCCAGTGCATTCGGTAGGCATGACGTTCTCAAATGCTCCAGTGCGTTGGTAGGCAAGACGTTCTCGTGCTCCAGTGCATTCGGTAGGCATGACGTTCTCAAATGCTCCAGTGCGTTGGTAGGCATGACGTTCTCGTGCTCCAGTGCATTCGGTAGGCATGACGTTCTCGTGCTCCAGTGCATTCGGTAGGCATGACGTTCTCGTGCTCCAGTGCATTCGGTAGGCATGACGTTCTCATGCTCCAGTGCATTCGGTAGGCATGATGTTCTCGTGCTCCAGTGCATTCGGTAGGGATGACGTTCTCGTGCTCCAGTGCATTGGGTAGGCATGATGTTCTCGTGCTCCAGTGCATTCGGTAGGCATGACGTTCTCGTGCTCCAGTGCATTGGGTAGGCATGATGTTCTCGTGCTCCAGTGCAATGGTAGGCATGACGTTCTCATGCTCCAGTGCATTCGGTAGGCATGACGTTCTCATGCTCCAGTGCATTGGTAGGCATGACGTTCTCATGCTCCAGTGCATTGGTAGGCATGACGTTCTCATGCTCCAGTGCATTGGTAGGCATGACGTTCTCATGCTCCAGTGCATTCGGTAGGCATGACGTTCTCATGCTCCAGTGCATTCGGTAGGCATGACGTTCTCATGCTCCAGTGCATTCGGTAGGCATGACGTTTTCATGCTCCAGTGCATTGGTAGGCATGACGTTCTCATGCTCCAGTGCATTCAGTAGGCATGACGTTCTCATGCTCCAGTGCATTAGGTAGGCATGACGTTCTCATGCTCCAGTGCATTCGGTAGGCATGACGTTCTCATGCTCCAGTGCATTCGGTAGGCATGACGCTCTCATGCTCCAGTGCATTCGGAAAGTAGTCAGACCCCTTCCCCTTTTACACATTGTGGTAAATATTTTTTCCCTTCATCTACACACAATAACACATAATGACAAAGCGAAAACAAGTTTTTAGATTTTTTTTCTTGAAATGTTTTTTTTTTCATAGAAATGCCTTATTTACATAAGTATTCAGACCCTTTGCTATGAGTCACATGTGCCGAATACAACAGGTGTAGGTAGACCTTACATTGAAATGCTTCCTTACGACCCCTAACCAACAATGCAGTTTAAAAGATATGGATAACAATAATAGAGCGTAATCACACAGTCTTCCGGAACTGCTGGTGCTCTCATGCATGTTTCAGTGTTATTTGCCTCGAAGCGAGCATAGACCTAATTTAGCTCGTCTGGTAGGCTCGTGTCACTGGGCAGCTCTCAGCTGTGCTTCCCTTTGTAGTCTATAATGGTTTGCAAGCCCTGCCACATCCGACGAGCGTCAGAGCTGGTGTAATACGATTCGACCTTAGTCCTGTATCGACACTTTGCCTGGATCTTATACGTTTCCCGCTCCTTGAAAGCGGCAGCTCTGAGCCTTTAGCTCAGTGTGGATGTTCCCTGTAATCCATGGCTTCTGGTTGGGGTATGTATGTAAGGTCACTGTGGTGGGGACGTCATCGATGCACTTATTGATGAAGCCAATGACTGATGTGGTGTTCTCCTCAATGCAATTGGATGAATCCCAGAACATATTCCAGTCTGTGCTAGCAAAACAGTCCTGTAGCTTAGTATCTGCTTCATCTGACCACTTTTTAATAGACGAGTCACTGGTGCTTCCTGATTTCATTTTTGCTTGTAAGCAGGAATCAGGAGGATAGAATTATTGTCAGATTTGGCAAATGGAGGGCGAGGGAGATCTTTGTATGTGTCTCTGTGTGTGGAGTAAAGGTGGTCCAGAGTTTTTTTTCCATCTGGTTCCACATTTAACATGCTGATAGAAATTTGGTAAAACGGATTTAAGTTTCCCTGCATTAAAGTCCCCGGCTACTAGGAGCGCCACCTCTTGGTGAGCGTTTTCTTGTTTGCTTACGGCGGAATACAGCTCATTCAATGCTGTCTTAGTGCCAGCCTCAGTCTGTGGTGGTATGTAAACAGCTACAAAAATACAGATGAAAACTCTCTCGGTAGATAGTGTGGTCTACAGCTTATCATGAGATACTCTACCTCAGGCGAGCAATAGCTCGAGACGTCCTTAGATATCGTGCACCAGCTGTTATTTACAAAAATACATAGTCCGTCGCCCCTTGTCTTACCAGACGCCGCTGTTCTATCCTGCCGGTACAGCGTATAACCAGCCAGCTGTATGTTGAGAGTGTCGTCAGTCAGACACACCTCCGTGAAGCACAAAATATTACAGTTTTGAATGTCCCGTTGGTAGTTTAATCTTCCTCGTAGGTCATCGATTTTATTCTCCAAAGATTGTACGTTTGCTAACAGAATGGAAGGAAATGGAGGTTTATTCAATCGAATTCTACGAATTCTCAGAAGGCAGCCCGCCCTCTGGCCCCTTTTTCTCCGCTTCCTCTTCACGCAAATCACGGGGATCTGGGCCTCTTCCCGAGAAAGCAGTATATCGTTCGCGTTAGGCTCGTCAGACTCCTTAAAAGAAAGAAAAACGATTCTGCCAGTCCATGGTGAGTAATCACAGTCCTGATGTCCTGATGTTATTTCCGGTCATAAGAGACGGTAGCAGCAACATTATGTATAAAATAAGTAAAATAATAAGTTACAAACAATGCAAATAAACAAACAAAAAAACACAATCGGTTGGGGACACGTAAAACGGCAGCCTTTTTTTCCGACGACATTGATCATTCTTGATGTTTCTACAACCTGATTGGAGTCCGCCTGTAGCTAATTCAATTGATTGGACATGATTTGAAAAGGCACACACCTGTCTACATAAGGTCCCACAGTTTACAGTGCATGTCAGAGTAAAAACCAAGCCATGGGGTCGAAGGAATTGTCCGTAGAGGTCCGAGACAGGATTGTGTCAAGATACAGATCTGGGGAAGAGTAGCAAAACATTTCTGCAGCATTGAAGGTCCCCAAGAACACAGTGGCCTCCATCATTCTTAAATGGAAGAAGTTTGGAACTACCAAGACTCTTCCTAGAGCTGGCCACCCGGCCAAACTGAGCAATCAGGGGAGAAGGGCCTTGGTCAGGGAGGTGATCAAGAACCTGATGGTCACTCTGACAGAGTTCCTCTGGAGATGGGAGAACCTTCTAGAAGGACGACCATCTCTGCAGCACTCCACCAATCAGGCCTTTATGGTAGAGTGATGGAAGCCACTCCTCAGTAAAAGGCACATGACAGCCCGCTTGGAGTTTCCCAAAAGGCACCTAAAGAACTCTCAGACCATAAGAAACAAGATTCTCTGGTCTGATGAAACCAAGATTGAACTCCTTGGCCTGAATGCCAAGCATCACATCTGGAGGAAACCTGGCCTCATCCCTACGGTGAAGCATTGTGGTGGCAGCATCATGCTGTGGGGATGTTTTTCAGCGACAGGGACTGGGAAACTAGTCAGAATCGAGGGAAAGATGAACGGAGCAAAGTACAGAGAGATCCTTAATGTAAACCTGCTCCAGAACGCTCAGGACCTCAGACTGGGGGGAAGGTTCACCTTCCAACAGGACAACGACCCTAAGCACACAGCCAACAACGCAGGAGTGGCTTTGGGATAAGTCTCTGAATGTCCTTGAATGGCCCAGCCAGACCCCCGACTTGAACCCGATCAAACTTTCTAAATGCACTGTATACAAGGAAAGGGGGATAACTAGTCAGTTGCACAACTGAATGCATTCAACCGAAATGTGTCTTTCGCATTTAACCCAAGCCCTCTGAATAAGAGAGGTGTAGCGGGCTGCCTTAGTTGATGTCCATGTCGTCGGCGCCCGGGGAGAAGCTGTTGTTAGGGAGAAACTGTCATCTCTGTTGTTAGGAAGAAACTGTCATCTCTGTTGTTAAGGAGAAACTGTCATCTCCGTTGTTAGGGAGAAACTGTCTTCTCCGTTGTTAGGGAGAAACTGTCATCTCCGTTGTTAGGGAGAAACTGTCATCTCTGTTGTTAGGGAGAATCTGTCATCTCCGTTGTTCGGGAGAAACTGTCATCTCTGGTTTAGTTTTCTTCAAACAGCCATTACTGTCACGCCCGCTCCCCTTCCGTGGCGCTCGAGGGCGCCAGCCATTACTGTCACGCCTGCTCCCCTTCCCTGGCTCTCGAGGGCACCAGCCATTACAGTCACGCCTGCTCCCCTTCCCTTGCGCTCGAGGGCGCCAGCCATTACTGTCACGCCTGCTCCCCTTCCCTGGCGCTCGAAGGCGCCAGGCTACCCATTATACGCAGCTGTTACCTTCATTACGCGCAGCTGCGCTGTGACGCTCGTCGTTGGAATGAGGTGAGGACCAAAGCGCAGCGTGGTAAAGTGTTCATCATTATATTTATTAAACCGAGAACACTAAACAAAATAACAAAGGAGAAACGAAACAGTTCTGTGAGGTGACAGACACACAACAGAAAATAATCACCCACAACTCAAAGGTGAAACCAGGATACCTAAGTATGGTTCTCAATCAGGGAAAACGATTGACAGCAGCCTCTGATTGAGAACCATACCAGGCCAAACACAGAAATACCAAATTATAGAAAAAAGAACATAGACTGCCCACCCCAACTCACGCCCTGACAATACTAAAACAAAGACATAACAAAGGAACTAAGGTCAGAACATGACATGCGTTCATTGGACTCACCTGGACTCCCTCACTGTTGATTGCCCCCGTGTATATATATATATATATATATATATATATATATATATATATCTGTTCCTCTGTGTTGTTCCCTGTATGTCTACTCTGTTGTTCCCTGTATGTCTGTGTTGTTCCCTTTGTCTACTCCTCTGTGTTGTTCCCTGTATGTCTACTCTGTTGTTCCCTGTATGTCTGTGTTGTTCCCTGTATGTCTACTCCTCTGTGTTGTTCCCTGTATGTCTGCTCCTCTGTGTTGTTCCCTGTATGTCTGTGTTGTTCCCTGTATGTCTACTCCTCTGTGTTGTTCCCTGTATGTCTACTCCTCTGTGTTGTTCCCTGCATGTCTACTCTGTTGTTCCCTGTATGTCTGTGTTGTTCCCTGTATGTCTACTCCTCTGTGTTGTTCCCTGTATGTCTGCTCCTCTGTGTTGTTCCCTGTATGTCTGTGTTGTTCCCTGTATGTCTGTCCTTCTGTGTTGTTCCCTGTATTTCTGTGTTGTTCCCTGTATGTCTGTCCTTCTGTGTTGTTCCCTGTATGTCTGCTCCGTGTTGTTCCCTGTATGTCAGCACCGTGTTGTTCCCTGTATGTCTGTCTTGTTCCCTGTGTCTACTCCTCTGTGTTGTTCCCTGTATGTCTGCTCCTCTGTGTTGTTCCCTGTATGTCTGTGTTGTTCCCTGTATGTCAGCTCCGTGTTGTTCCCTGTATGTCTGTGTTGTTCCCTGTATGTCTACTCCTCTGTGTTGTTCCCTGTATGTCTGCTCCTCTGTGTTGTTCCCTGTATGTCTGTGTTGTTCCCTGTATGTCTACTCCTCTGTGTTGTTCCCTGTATGTCTGCTCCTCTGTGTTGTTCCCTGTATGTCTGTGTTGTTCCCTGTATGTCTACTCCTCTGTGTTGTTCCCTGTATGTCTACTCCTCTGTGTTGTTCCCTGTATGTCTGTGTTGTTCCCTGTATGTCTACTCCTCTGTGTTGTTCCCTGTATGTCTGCTCCTCTGTGTTGTTCCCTGTATGTCTGTGTTGTTCCCTGTATGTCTGTCCTTCTGTGTTGTTCCCTGTATTTCTGTGTTGTTCCCTGTATGTCTGTCCTTCTGTGTTGTTCCCTGTATGTCTGCTCCGTGTTGTTCCCTGTATGTCTGTCCTTCTGTGTTGTTCCCTGTATGTCTGCTCCGTGTTGTTCCCTGTATGTCTGTGTTGTTCCCTGTATGTCTACTCCTCTGTGTTGTTCCCTGTATGTCTGCTCCTCTGTGTTGTTCCCTGTATGTCTGTGTTGTTCCCTGTATGTCAGCTCCGTGTTGTTCCCTGTATGTCTGTGTTGTTCCCTGTATGTCTACTCCTCTGTGTTGTTCCCTGTATGTCTGCTCCTCTGTGTTGTTCCCTGTATGTCTGTGTTGTTCCCTGTATGTCTGCTCCGTGTTGTTCCCTGTATGTCTGTGTTGTTGTCTGTATCTGTGTTGTTCCCAGTATGTCTGTGTTGTTCCCTGTATGTCTGTGTTGTTCCCTGTATGTCTGTCCTTCTGTGTTGTTCCCTGTATTTCTGTGTTGTTCCCTGTATGTCTACTCCTCTGTTGTTCCCTGTGTGTCTGCTCCTCTGTGTTGTTCCCTGTATGTCTGTGTTGTTCCCTGTATGTCTGCTCCTCTGTGTTGTTCCCTGTATGTCTGTGTTGTTCCCTGTATGTCTGCTCCGTGTTGTTCCCTGTATGTCTGCTCCGTGTTGTTCCCTGTATGCCTGTGTTGTTCCCTGTATGTCTACTCCTCTGTGTTGTTCCCTGTATGTCTGCTCTGTGTTGTTCCCTGTATGTCTGTGTTGTTCCCTGTATGTTTGCTCCGTGTTGTTCCCTGTATGTCTGTGTTGTTGTCTGTATCTGTGTTGTTCCCTGTATGTCTGTGTTGTTCCCTGTATGTCTGTGTTGTTCCCTGTATGTCTGCTCTGTGTTGTTCCCTGTATGTCTGTGTTGTTCCCTGTATGTCTACTCCTCTGTGTTGTGCCCTGTATGTATGTGTTGTTCCCTGTATGTCTGCTCCGTGTTGTTCCCTGTATGTCTGTGTTGTTGTCTGTATCTGTGTTGTTCCCTGTATGTCTGTGTTGTTCCCTGTATGTCTGCTCCTCTGTGTTGTTCCCAGTATTGTTTGTCGTGTTTATGTCCAGACGTGGTTCCTGTTCCATGTCCGTCTGTATTAAATGGGTGATTCCCTGTACCTGCGTTGGGCCGCAGAATTACAAACTTCAGCTAGCTTTAGCAACGCTAGCTACAAATCTATGTAAGTGATGGGGGGGGGGGGGGGGGGGGAAAGGCCGAATCACCTTTAAGTATAATCAAACCAAATATGAGTTGATTTCAGGTGATTTGGACAGTATTTTTTTTAGTGGTCATGAACCGTCAAAATTGTGTTTTTCATAAAATGGTTTATTTCGTGCTCACAGGCACCCATCACTTCCATAGATGTTTAGTTGTAAAATAGTGAACGACTTCCTTTAAATGATCATTAAAATTACCATTTGCAAAAACGGATGAGTCAGAAACATGAGTCATGTTTAGTGATGATTATTTAATGTACCACAGGATAGCCTTAGGGATTATTTTGTACACATGAAAGAAAAGTCATATCCAAATTAAATGTAACATCCTGATGCTTCTCTGTTTCTCAACTGTATTCTATTGAAGTATTGTACTGTATTCTATTGAAGGTTTACTGTATTCTATTGAAGGTTTTTACTGTATTCTATTGAAGGTTTTTACTGTATTCTATTGAAGGTTTTTACTGTATTCTATTGAAGGTTTACTGTATTCTATTGAAGGTTTTTACTGTATTCTATTGAAGGTTTTTACTGTATTCTATTGAAGGTTTTTACTGTATTCTATTGAAGGTTTACTGTATTCTATTGAAGGTTTTTACTGTATTCTATTGAAGTATTGTACTGTATTCTATTGAAGGTTTTTACTGTATTATATTGAAGGTTTTTACTGTATTCTATTGAAGGTTTTTTACTGTATTCTATTGAAGGTTTTTACTGTATTCTATTGAAGTATTGTACTGTATTCTATTGAAGGTTTTTACTGTATTCTATTGAAGTATTGTACTGTATTCTATTGAAGGTTTTTACTGTATTCTATTGAAGGTTTACTGTATTCTATTGAAGGTTTTTCACTGTATTCTATTGAAGTATTGTACTGTATTCTATTGAAGGTTTTTACTGTATTATATTGAAGGTTTTTACTGTATTCTATTGAAGGTTTTTTACTGTATTCTATTGAAGGTTTTTTACTGTATTCTATTGTAGGTTTTTACTGTATTCTATTGAAGGTTTTTTACTGTATTCTATTGAAGGTTTTTACTATATTCTATTGAAGGTTTTTTACTGTATTCTATTGAAGGTTTTTACTGTATTCTATTGAAGTATTGTACTGTGTATTTCTCCCTCTCGAGTCTCTAGACCATAGAAGAAAAGGTACGAGACATGAAACATGGATAAACACAGTTTGACCAAGTTACTCAGCACTGTAGCAGTTTGACCAAGTTACTCAGCACTGTAGCAGTTTGACCAAGTTACTCAGCACTGTAGCAGTTTGACCAAGTTACTCAGCACTGTAGCAGTTTGACCAAGTTACTCAGTACTGTAGCAGTTTGACCAAGTTACTCAGCACTGTAGCAGTTTGACCAAGTTACTCAGCACTGTAGCAGTTTGACCAAGTTACTCAGCACTGTAGCAGTTTGACCAAGTTACTCAGTACTGTAGCAGTTTGACCAAGTTACTCAGCACTGTAGCAGTTTGACCAAGTTACTCAGTACTGTAGCAGTTTGACCAAGTTACTCAGCACTGTAGCAGTTTGACCAAGTTACTCAGCACTGTAGCAGTTTGACCAAGTTACTCAGTACTGTAGCAGTTTGACCAAGTTACTCAGTACTGTAGCAGTTTGACCAAGTTACTCAGCACTGTAGCAGTTTGACCAAGTTACTCAGCACTGTAGCAGTTTGACCAAGTTACTCAGTACTGTAGCAGTTTGACCAAGTTACTCAGTACTGTAGCAGTTTGACCAAGTTACTCAGTACTGTAGCAGTTTGACCAAGTTACTCAGCACTGTAGCAGTTTGACCAAGTTACTCAGCACTGTAGCAGTTTGACCAAGTTACTCAGCACTGTAGCAGTTTGACCAAGTTACTCAGTACTGTAGCAGTTTGACCAAGTTACTCAGTACTGTAGCAGTTTGACCAAGTTACTCAGTACTGTAGCAGTTTGACCAAGTTACTCAGTACTGTAGCAGTTTGACCAAGTTACTCAGCACTGTAGCAGTTTGACCAAGTTACTCAGTACTGTAGCAGTTTGACCAAGTTACTCAGTACTGTAGCAGTCAAAAGACAGCAATATCAGCTAGATTAACATTAGTTTGATCAAATACTGTTCAGGAGGACAAAAAAAAGTATATATATATATATTTATATATAGCCAGTAATATAAAAGAAAAGTGCTAAGTTAAAATACAGGCGTTACAACAAACAAGAAATTTAAATATTAAAACTACACTATCAATATACAGCAGATTATGATGCTTGGTAACAACAGTACACCATGGCGATCAGGTCTAGAAAATAAAGCTAGAAGACACTCAAATATATGGCAGGAGCTGTAAGATAAAAACACCAAAAGCATAAGAATATGGAATACAGTACTAATTATCCTGAAATCCAGACCTGTTTTATGCCAACATTCCAACATTCCACAAGGAGTACAAAGGAGTGGAATGTTAGTACAAACAGACTGGTACCCAGGCTACAAATAATTCTGTGTACAAAACTAAAAATCGAAAATGTTTTGCTTTCAAAGAAAAATGTGGTAATATAGAATGCATGACACTTTCAAATCACGGCAAACGTTGGGCAATCAACTACAGATGTAGTCTCTTAATTTGATCACTCTTTTGTTGCTGAGAATTGCAAACGTTTTAAAAATGCTTCTAAAGTTTGTCATTTCCACTTTGAAATTTCAGACTCAAGTTGCCCTAACGAAAAACGTATAAACCCCCCCAACGAAAAAAAAAAAAAAAAATGTTCATTAATTATAATCCACATAATAATTCACATTTCCTGTGATTGGTCACTCTAAAAATCACAATAGATCACATGAGATGTCATGGACTCATCTTAATATTAGATTCATTGTGATGTCTGGAAACAGCTGACACTCATTTAAATCGAACCATGTGTTTAGAAACAGCAGATTGCCCCTTTAAAAAAAAAATCAACCGCGAAGAAAACAAATACATTTCTAACTTAATGTTTTAAAACACTTGGAAAAAGTTTAAATATATTTCCCGTGCAGCTAACTAGAGGCTATGGGTTAACTGAATAGTTAATGTAGTGCATTATTAAAATGCATTATCAAGTAACGATGCATTCATCGAAATACAAATAATACAATTGGCGATAAACAGAATTGTGTTTAACTGAAGAATAAATATAATCTATTCTTGAGTACGGGTTTGATTTTCATATTAGACAACATGAAAATGTGAAAAACAAAGGAGCAGCAGGTAATATGTTGAGAATCTATTTTAAACTAAAAAAATATAGATTCACAGTTCCATTGTAATAACATGTGCAAACAATCAGACGAATGCATTAAGGGAATTGTTACGTTTAGTCATAGACGCGGGTCCATTATCCGAAATGAACATCATTCATGAACACTGGTACATTATCTGAAATGAACATCATTCATGAACACTGGTACATTATCTGAAATGAACATCATTCATGAACACTGGTCCATTATCTGAAATGAACATCCATCATTCATGAACACTGGTACATTATCTGAAATGAACATCATTCATGAACACTGGTCCATTATCTGAAATGAACATCCATCATTCATGAACACTGGTCCATTATCTGAAATGAACATCCATCATTCATGAACACTGGTCCATTATCTGAAATGAACATCATTCATGAACACTGGTACATTATCTGAAATGAACATCCATCATTCATGAACACTGGTCCATTATCTGAAATGAACATCATTCATGAACACTGGTACATTATCTGAAATGAACATCCATCATTCATGAACACTGGTACATTATCTGAAATGAACATCCATCATTCATGAACACTGGTCCATTATCTGAAATGAACATCCATCATTCATGAACACTGGTCCATTATCTGAAATGAACATAATTCATGAACACTGGTACATTATCTGAAATGAACACCATTCATGAACACTGGTACATTATCTGAAATGAACATAATTCATGAACACTGGTACATTATCTGAAATGAACATCATTCATGAACACTGGTACATTATCTGAAATGAACATCCATCATTCATGAACACTGGTACATTATCTGAAATGAACATCATTCATGAACACTGGTCCATTATCTGAAATGAACATCCATCATTCATGAACACTGGTACATTATCTGAAATGAACATCCACCATCATTCATGAACACTGGTCCATTATCTGAAATGAACATAATTCATGAACACTGGTACATTATCTGAAATGAACACCATTCATGAACACTGGTACATTATCTGAAATGAACATCATTCATGAACACTGGTACATTATCTGAAATGAACATCATTCATGAACACTGGTACATTATCTGAAATGAACATCCATCATTCATGAACACTGGTACATTATCTGAAATGAACATAATTCATGAACACTGGTACATTATCTGAAATGAACACCATTCATGAACACTGGTACATTATCTGAAATGAACACCATTCATGAACACTGGTACATTATCTGAAATGAACACCATTCATGAACACTGGTACATTATCTGAAATGAACACCATTCATGAACACTGGTACATTATCTGAAATGAACATCCATCAATCATTCATAAGACAAAAGCAGACAAAAAACAATACTTCAGCATCGTCCCTATTCTCTATAATAGCACACTACCTTTTGACCAGAGCCCATAGGGGCTCATAGGGCTGTGGTCAAAAGTAGAGAGCACGGACTACATGGAGGATAGCGTGGGATACACACACACACACACACACGACTGCTTTCTTTATCACACCGCTCTGCATTGTATTCAGGCGTGTCAAACTACATACACCATTTGCCACTTGAGTGAATTGAGCCGAGAGACAAAATGACTTGTGCAAATCAATTTTATAATAATGCTAAGGTTTGAAATGAGTTAAAGTCACACTGGGTGTTTGCTACTTGAAGGAATTTTAACTTTAACTTATGAGCTCTCGGACATAAAGTGTACTGATGAGGAATAAACACAAAACCCTTTATTGATCACTTCTGGTAAATTGATCTTTTCCATTTCTTTCAATACTTGTAAAAAATTTTTTTTAAAAATGGCCCCAATCAATTACTCAATAACCAATAGGTCAACTGAGGAAGCCTAAATCGGAAGGGTATATAATATCTATATATTACAGTGCCTTGCGAAAGTAAGTTTGATTTGTTAAAAAAGTTTGAAATATCCAATAAATGTCGTTCCACTTCATGATTGTGTCCCACTTGTTGTTGATTCTTCACAAAAAAAAGACAGTTTTATATCTTTACGTTTGAAGCCTGAAATGTGGCAAAAGGTCGTAAAGTTCAAGGGGGCCGAATACTTTCGCAAGGCACTGTAAATGTTGTGCATTGTAGAGGTAGGCTACAATAGCTAACTAACAAACCATTTCGTGTAGCATGCGTCAAAATTTAAATGCATAAGTGTTTGAATTGTATTTTTATATATATATAAAAGTGGTTGGGTGGATTCTCATTCACACACATTAATCTATTCAATCCTATTCAGATCATTTGTTGTTGACAAATTAAAGAACTCGAATTGGGCTGTACATGTCCTGTTTGTGAGGAAATAATTGTGGTGCTTTTGAAAATCAGGTGCTGGTAATAGCTACTCCTGGATATTTGTGTTTTTAATCTACCCACCAACTCACAGGACAGGAGGCACAACCCCCCTCTCTCCGTTGAATGAATGAATGGTGTATGAATACATTTAACCTCTTAAAACCTTCCTCAGATTTCCTTTGGGGGAAAAAATAAATAAAAATAAATCCCAATATATTACATCAGTTTGCAACAAGGCCTATAGTACAGTCTGTTCAATCCCGTTGCACCAGGGATATAAGGTTATGTACTCCCATCTAGTGGCAGCAACTTGTATTGCATCCTCTCAACATTTCTATTCCCACAGAGGATAAAACAACAAGAAGGTGATTGGACAGATCATACTGTTGAATGTAAAAAATAAAAAAGGCCATGGGAGGGACTCTCAAAAGAGTGACTGACAAGTGGCACCATGAAGTCTGGGACAAAACAGACAAGAAAGAGGCATCCTGTCATCTCCGATCCTCTGCGTTAGGTCTATGTCGTAGTGCACTCAGCACAGCTGCATGGCCAGAATACAGTACAGGGTGGTGTTCAATAGGCATTCAACTTGGGAAGAAAAACGTCCCGAAAACAGAGGGTTAGCGGAAGGTACTGAGCTAAATCTGTCCGATAAGAACCCCCCCTGTTGGTGTTGGTGTTGTGCCCTTATGAACAGGAATGAACACGACCCAGCACTCTAGAATCTGACCTAGTTAGTGCTGCAGCAACCTAGGTAGCTGATGGTTTTCCCCTCTCCTGGCATAGCGTTAGCCGTGTCATTGTTGTCCAGCGTGTTCTGTTTGGCATCGCGGATCAGCTCGCAGGCCAGATCCAGAAAGAGCTTCTCCACGTTATCAGACTCCTTCGCGGAGGTCTCCAGATAAAGCATGCTCTGGGAGTTCGCAAACTCTTCAGCTCTCTGCCTCATGACTTCCCTCTTCTCCGCTAGGTCGATCTTATTGCCTGGGAGGGGGGGGTGAAAGGAAAAAGAGAAGGTCGATCTTATTGCCTGGGAGGGGGGGTGAAAGGAAAAAGAGAAGGTTGATCTTATTGCCTGGGAGGGGGGGTGAAAGGAAAAAGAGAAGGTTGATCTTATTGCCTGGGGGGGGGGGGTGAAAGGAAAAAGAGAAGGTTGATCTTATTGCCTGGGGGGGGTGAAAGGAAAAAGAGAAGGTCGATCTTATTGCCTGGGGGGGGGGGGGGGGGTGAAAGGAAAAAGAGAAGGTCGATCTTATTGCCTGGGAGGGGGGGTGAAAGGAAAAAGAGAAGGTCGATCTTATTGCCTGGGGGGGGTGAAAGGAAAAAGAGAAGGTCGATCTTATTGCCTGGGGGGGGGGTGAAAGGAAAAAGAGAAGGTTGATCTTATTGCCTGGGAGGGGGGGTGAAAGGAAAAAGAGAAGGTTGATCTTATTGCCTGGGGGGGGGGGGGGTGAAAGGAAAAAGAGAAGGTCGATCTTATTGCCTGGGGGGGGGTGAAAGGAAAAAGAGAAGGTTGATCTTATTGCCTGGGAGGGGGGGTGAAAGGAAAAAGAGAAGGTTGATCTTATTGCCTGGGGTGGGGGGGGGGTGAAAGGAAAAGGAGAAGGTCGATCTTATTGCCTGGGGGGGGGGGGGTGAAAGGAAAAAGAGAAGGTCGATCTTATTGCCTGGGGGGGGGGGGGGGGGGTGAAAGGAAAAAGAGAAGGTCGATCTTATTGCCTGGGGGGGGGGGGGGTGAAAGGAAAAAGAGAAGGTCGATCTTATTGCCTGGGAGGGGGGGTGAAAGGAAAAAGAGAAGGTCGATCTTATTGCCTGGGAGGGGGGGGGGGGGGTGAAAGGAAAAAGAGAAGGGAAATATGCGTCTGTGTGACTGTAAACTTCAATGACATTGAATGAAATACACTGGAAGAGAATGGACATGTTCCTCTTTTCATATTGACCGTCAGCCATAGTGTCTAGTGTACAGGCTGATTCTTACGGTGTGACTTTAACCTCTCATCGCTGACATTAAGCATCAACGACACTGTTGGATCTTGTTCACAAGTTCTGTTCTTTGCCCCAAAAAAATAATAACAACGTTCCAAGAAGGGAGTTATCCATTGTAAATATTTTCAATAGCAGATAGGATGGAAAGCGTCCAATTTTAATATATTTTTTAATTTAACCTTTATTTAACTAGGCAAGTCAGTTAAGAACAAATGTTTTATTTTACAATGACGGCCTACCCCTCCCCAAACCCTCCCCTAACCCTCCCCAAACCCTCCTCAAACCCTCCCCTACCCCTCCCCAAACCCTCCTCAAACCCTCCCCTAACCCTCCCCAAACCCTCCCCAAACCCTCCCCTACCCCTCCCATACCCCTCCCCTAACCCTCCCCAAACCCTCCCCTAACCCTCCCCTAACCCTCCTCAAACCCTCCCCAAACCCTCCCCTACCCCTCCTCAAACCCTCCCCTAACCCTCCTCAAACCCTCCCCAAACCCTCCCCTACCCCTCCTCAAACCCTCCCCAAACCCTCCTCAAACCCTCCCCAAACCCTCCCCTAACCCTCCTCAAACCCTCCCCTAACCCTCCCCTACCCCTCCCCAAACCCTCCCCTACCCCTCCCCAAACCCTCCCCTAACCCTCCCCAAACCCTCCCCTACCCCTCCCCAAACCCTCCCCTACCCCTCCCCTAACCCTCCCCAAACCCGGACGACGCTGGACAAATTGTGTACCGCCCTATGGGACTCCTGATCACGGCCGGTTGGATACAGCCTGGGGGACCTATGGGACTCCTGATCACGGCCGGTTGGATACAGCCTGGGGGCCCTATGGGACTCCTGATCACGGCCGGTTGGATACAGCCTGGGGGACCTATGGGACTCCTGATCACGGCCGGTTGGATACAGCCTGGGGGCCCTATGGGACTCCTGATCACGGCCGGTTGGATACAGCCCGGGGGCCCTATGAGACTCCTGATCACGGCCGGTTGGATTCAGCCCGGGGGCCCTATGGGACTCCTGATCACGGCCGGTTGGATACAGCCTGGGGGACCTATGGGACTCCTGATCACGGCCGGTTGGATACAGCCCGGGGGCCCTATGGGACTCCTGATCACGGCCGGTTGGATACAGCCTGGGGGCCCTATGGGACTCCTGATCACGGCCGGTTGGATACAGCCCGGGGGCCCTATGGGACTCCTGATCACGGCCGGTTGGATACAGCCTGGGGGCCCTATGGGACTCCTGATCACGGCCGGTTGTGATACAGCCTGGGGGCCCTATGGGACTCCTGATCACGGCTGGGGGCCCTATGGGACTCCTGATCACGGCCGGTTGTGATACAGCCCGGGGCCCTATGGGACTCCTGATCACGGCCGGTTGTGATACAGCCCGGGGCCCTATGGGACTCCTGATCACGGCCGGTTGTGATACAGCCTGGGGCCCTATGGGACTCCTGATCACGGCCGGTTGTGATACAGCCCGGGGCCCTATGGGACTCCTGATCATGGCCGGTTGTGATACAGCCTGGGGGCCCTATGGGACTCCTGATCACGGCCGGTTGTGATACAGCCTGGGGGCCCCATGGGACTCCTGATCACGGCCGGTTGTGATACAGCCTGGGGGCCCTATGGGACTCCTGATCACGGCTGGGGGCCCTATGGGACTCCTGATCACGGCCGGTTGGATACAGCCTGGGGGCCCTATGGGACTCCTGATCACGGCCGGTTGGATACAGCCTGGGGGCCCTATGGGACTCCTGATCCCGGCCGGTTGGATACAGCCTGGGGGCCCTATGGGACTCCTGATCACGGCCGGTTGGATACAGCCTGGGGGCCCTATGGGACTCCTGATAACGGCTGGGGGCCCTATGGGACTCCTGATCACAGCCGGTTGGATACAGCCCGGGGGCCCTATGGGACTCCTGATCACGGCCGGTTGGATACAGCCCGGGGGCCCTATGGGACTCCTGATCACGGCCGGTTGGATACAGCCCGGGGGCCCTATGAGACTCCTGATCACGGCCGGTTGGATACAGCCTGGGGGCCCTATGGGACTCCTGATCACGGCCGGTTGGATACAGCCTGGGGGCCCTATGGGACTCCTGATCACGGCCAGTTGGATACAGCCTGGGGGCCCTATGGGACTCCTGATCACGGCCGGTTGGATTCAGCCCGGGGGCCCTATGGGACTCCTGATCACGGCCGGTTGGATACAGCCTGGGGGACCTATGGGACTCCTGATCACGGCCGGTTGGATACAGCCCGGGGGCCCTATGGGACTCCTGATCACGGCCGGTTGGATACAGCCTGGGGGCCCTATGGGACTCCTGATCACGGCCGGTTGGATACAGCCCGGGGGCCCTATGGGACTCCTGATCACGGCCAGTTGGATACAGCCTGGGGGCCCTATGGGACTCCTGATCACGGCCGGTTGGATACAGCCCGGGGCCCTATGGGACTCCTGATCACGGCTGGTTGGATACAGCCTGGGGGCCCTATGGGACTCCTGATCACGGCCGGTTGTGATACAGCCTGGGGGCCCTATGGGACTCCTGATCACGGCTGGGGGCCCTATGGGACTCCTGATCACGGCCGGTTGTGATACAGCCCGGGGCCCTATGGGACTCCTGATCACGGCCGGTTGGATACAGCCTGGGGGCCCTATGGGACTCCTGATCACGGCCGGTTGGATACAGCCCGGGGGCCCTATGGGACTCCTGATCACGGCCAGTTGGATACAGCCTGGGGGCCCTATGGGACTCCTGATCACGGCCGGTTGGATACAGCCCGGGGCCCTATGGGACTCCTGATCACGGCTGGTTGGATACAGCCTGGGGGCCCTATGGGACTCCTGATCACGGCCGGTTGTGATACAGCCTGGGGGCCCTATGGGACTCCTGATCACGGCTGGGGGCCCTATGGGACTCCTGATCACGGCCGGTTGTGATACAGCCCGGGGCCCTATGGGACTCCTGATCACGGCCGGTTGTGATACAGCCCGGGGCCCTATGGGACTCCTGATCACGGCCGGTTGTGATACAGCCTGGGGCCCTATGGGACTCCTGATCACGGCCGGTTGGATACAGCCTGGGGGCCCTATGGGACTCCTGATCACGGCCGGTTGGATACAGCCTGGGGGCCCTATGGGACTCCTGATCCCGGCCGGTTGGATACAGCCTGGGGGCCCTATGGGACTCCTGATCACGGCCGGTTGGATACAGCCTGGGGGCCCTATGGGACTCCTGATAACGGCTGGGGGCCCTATGGGACTCCTGATCACAGCCGGTTGGATACAGCCCGGGGGCCCTATGGGACTCCTGATCACGGCCGGTTGGATACAGCCCGGGGGCCCTATGGGACTCCTGATCACGGCCGGTTGGATACAGCCCGGGGGCCCTATGAGACTCCTGATCACGGCCGGTTGGATACAGCCTGGGGGCCCTATGGGACTCCTGATCACGGCCGGTTGGATACAGCCTGGGGGCCCTATGGGACTCCTGATCACGGCCAGTTGGATACAGCCTGGGGGCCCTATGGGACTCCTGATCACGGCCGGTTGGATTCAGCCCGGGGGCCCTATGGGACTCCTGATCACGGCCGGTTGGATACAGCCTGGGGGACCTATGGGACTCCTGATCACGGCCGGTTGGATACAGCCCGGGGGCCCTATGGGACTCCTGATCACGGCCGGTTGGATACAGCCTGGGGGCCCTATGGGACTCCTGATCACGGCCGGTTGGATACAGCCCGGGGGCCCTATGGGACTCCTGATCACGGCCAGTTGGATACAGCCTGGGGGCCCTATGGGACTCCTGATCACGGCCGGTTGGATACAGCCCGGGGCCCTATGGGACTCCTGATCACGGCTGGTTGGATACAGCCTGGGGGCCCTATGGGACTCCTGATCACGGCCGGTTGTGATACAGCCTGGGGGCCCTATGGGACTCCTGATCACGGCTGGGGGCCCTATGGGACTCCTGATCACGGCCGGTTGTGATACAGCCCGGGGCCCTATGGGACTCCTGATCACGGCCGGTTGTGATACAGCCCGGGGCCCTATGGGACTCCTGATCACGGCCGGTTGTGATACAGCCTGGGGCCCTATGGGACTCCTGATCACGGCCGGTTGTGATACAGCCCGGGGCCCTATGGGACTCCTGATCATGGCCGGTTGTGATACAGCCTGGGGGCCCTATGGGACTCCTGATCACGGCCGGTTGGATACAGCCTGGGGGCCCTATGGGACTCCTGATCACGGCCGGTTGGATACAGCCTGGGGGCGCTATGGGACTCCTGATCACGGCCGGTTGTGATACAGCCCGGGGCCCTATGGGACTCCTGATCACGGCCGGTTGTGATACAGCCTGGGGGCCCTATGGGACTCCTGATCACGGCCGGTTGGATACAGCCTGGGGGCCCTATGGGACTCCTGATCACGGCCGGTTGGATACAGCCTGGGGGCCCTATGGGACTCCTGATCACGGCCGGTTGGATACAGCCTGGGGGCCCTATGGGAGTCCTGATCACGGCCGGTTGGATACAGCCTGGGGGCCCTATGGGACTCCTGATCACGGCTGGGGGCCCTATGGGACTCCTGATCACAGCCGGTTGGATACAGCCCGGGGGCCCTATGGGACTCCTGATCACGGCCGGTTGGATACAGCCCGGGGGCCCTATGGGACTCCTGATCACGGCCGGTTGGATACAGCCACGGGGCCCTATGGGACTCCTGATCACGGCTGGGGGCCCTATGGGACTCCTGATCACGGCTGGGGGCCCTATGGGACTCCTGATCACGGCCGGTTGTGATACAGCCCGGGGGCCCTATGGGACTCCTGATCACAGCCGGTTGGAAACAGCCTGGGGGCCCTATGGGACTCCTGATCACGGCTGGGAGCCCTATGGGACTCCTGATCACGGCCGGTTGGATACAGCCCGGGGGCCCTATGGGACTCCTGATCACGGCTGGGGGCCTATTGGACTCCTGATCACGGCCGGTTGTGATACAGCCCGGGGGCCCTATGGGACTCCTGATCACGGCCGGTTGGATACAGCCACGGGGCCCTATGGGACTCCTGATCACGGCTGGGGGCCCTATGGGACTCCTGATCACGGCTGGGGGCCCTATGGGACTCCTGATCACGGCCGGTTGGAAACAGCCTGGGGGCCCTATGGGACTCCTGATCACGGCCGGTTGGATACAGCCTGGGGGCCCTATGGGACTCCTGATCACGGCTGGGAGCCCTATGGGACTCCTGATCACGGCCGGTTGGATACAGCCCGGGGGCCCCATGGGACTCCTGATCACGGCCGGTTGGAAACAGCCTGGGGGCCCTATGGGACTCCTGATCACGGCCGGTTGGATACAGCCTGGGGGCCCTATGGGACTCCTGATCACGGCCGGTTGGATACAGCCTGGGGGCGCTATGGGACTCCTGATCACGGCCGGTTGTGATACAGCCCGGGGACCTATGGGACTCCTGATCACGGCCGGTTGTGATACAGCCTGGGGGCCCTATGGGACTCCTGATCACGGCCGGTTGGATACAGCCTGGGGGCCCTATGGGACTCCTGATCACGGCCGGTTGGATACAGCCTGGGGGCCCTATGGGACTCCTGATCACGGCCGGTTGGATACAGCCTGGGGGCCCTATGGGACTCCTGATCACGGCCGGTTGGATACAGCCTGGGGGCCCTATGGGACTCCTGATCACGGCCGGTTGGATACAGCCTGGGGGCCCTATGGGACTCCTGATCACGGCTGGGGGCCCTATGGGACTCCTGATCACAGCCGGTTGGATACAGCCCGGGGGCCCTATGGGACTCCTGATCACGGCCGGTTGGATACAGCCCGGGGGCCCTATGGGACTCCTGATCACGGCCGGTTGGATACAGCCACGGGGCCCTATGGGACTCCTGATCACGGCTGGGGGCCCTATGGGACTCCTGATCACGGCTGGGGGCCCTATGGGACTCCTGATCACGGCCGGTTGTGATACATCCCGGGGGCCCTATGGGACTCCTGATCACGGCTGGGGGCCCTATGGGACTCCTGATCACAGCCGGTTGGATACAGCCCGGGGGCCCTATGGGACTCCTGATCACGGCCGGTTGGATACAGCCCGGGGGCCCTATGGGACTCCTGATCACGGCCGGTTGGATACAGCCACGGGGCCCTATGGGACTCCTGATCACGGCTGGGGGCCCTATGGGACTCCTGATCACGGCTGGGGGCCCTATGGGACTCCTGATCACGGCCGGTTGGATACAGCCTGGGGGCCCTATGGGACTCCTGATCACGGCTGGGGGCCTATGGGACTCCTGATCACGGCCGGTTGTGATACAGCCCGGGGGCCCTATGGGACTCCTGATCACGGCCGGTTGGATACAGCCACGGGGCCCTATGGGACTCCTGATCACGGCTGGGGGCCCTATGGGACTCCTGATCACGGCTGGGGGCCCTATGGGACTCCTGATCACGGCCGGTTGGAAACAGCCTGGGGGCCCTATGGGACTCCTGATCACGGCCGGTTGGATACAGCCTGGGGGCCCTATGGGACTCCTGATCACGGCTGGGAGCCCTATGGGACTCCTGATCACGGCTGGGGGCCCTATGGGACTCCTGATCACGGCCGGTTGTGATACAGCCCGGGGGCCCTATGGGACTCCTGATCACAGCCGGTTGGAAACAGCCTGGGGGCCCTATGGGACTCCTGATCACGGCTGGGAGCCCTATGGGACTCCTGATCACGGCCGGTTGGATACAGCCTGGGGGCCCTATGGGACTCCTGATCACGGCTGGGGGCCTATGGGACTCCTGATCACGGCCGGTTGGAAACAGCCTGGGGGCCCTATGGGACTCCTGATCACGGCCGGTTGGATACAGCCTGGGGGCCCTATGGGACTCCTGATCACGGCTGGGGGCCCTATGGGACTCCTGATCACGGCTGGGGGCCCTATGGGACTCCTGATCACGGCCGGTTGGAAACAGCCTGGGGGCCCTATGGGACTCCTGATCACGGCCGGTTGGATACAGCCTGGGGGCCCTATGGGACTCCTGATCACGGCTGGGAGCCCTATGGGACTCCTGATCACGGCCGGTTGGATACAGCCCGGGGGCCCCATGGGACTCCTGATCAAGGCCGGTTGGAAACAGCCTGGGGGCCCTATGGGACTCCTGATCATGGCCGGTTGGATACAGCCTGGGGGCCCTATGGGACTCCTGATCACGGCTGGGAGCCCTATGGGACTCCTGATCACGGCCGGTTGGATACAGCCTGGGGGGGGGCCCCATGGGACTCCTGGTCACGGCTGGGGGCCCTATGGGACTCCTGATCACGGCCGGTTGGATACGGCCCGGGGGCCCTATGGGACTCCTGATCACGGCCGGTTGGATACAGCCCGGGGGCCCTATGGGACTCCTGATCACGGCCGGTTGGATACAGCCCGGGGGCCCTATGGGACTCCTGATCACGGCCGGTTGGATACAGCCCGGGGGCCCTATGGGACTCCTGATCACGGCTGGGGGCCCTATGGGACTCCTGATCACGGCCGGTTGGATACAGCCCGGGGGCCCTATGGGACTCCTGATCACGGCCGGTTGGATACGGCCCGGGGGCCCTATGGGACTCCTGATCACGGCCGGTTGTGATACAGCCTGGGGGCCCTATGGGACTCCTGATCACGGCCGGTTGTGATACAGCCTTGGGGCCCTATGGGACTCCTGATCACGGCCGGTTGGATACAGCCTGGGGGCCCTATGGGACTCCTGATCACGGCCGGTTGGAAACAGCCTGGGGGCCCTATGGGACTCCTGATCACGGCCGGTTGGATACAGCCTGGGGGCCCTATGGGACTCCTGATCACGGCTGGGAGCCCTATGGGACTCCTGATCACGGCCGGTTGGATACAGCCCGGGGGCCCCATGGGACTCCTGATCACGGCCAGTTGGAAACAGCCTGGGGGCCCTATGGGACTCCTGATCATGGCCGGTTGGATACAGCCTGGGGGCCCTATGGGACTCCTGATCACGGCTGGGAGCCCTATGGGACTCCTGATCACGGCCGGTTGGATACAGCCTGGGGGCCCTATGGGACTCCTGATCACGGCTGGGGGCCCTATAGGACTCCTGATCACGGCCGGTTGGATACGGCCCGGGGGCCCTATGGGACTCCTGATCACGGCCGGTTGGATACAGCCCGGGGGCCCTATGGGACTCCTGATCACGGCCGGTTGGATACAGCCCGGGGGCCCTATGGGACTCCTGATCACGGCCGGTTGGATACAGCCCGGGGGCCCTATGGGACTCCTGATCACGGCTGGGGGCCCTATGGGACTCCTGATCACGGCCGGTTGGATACAGCCCGGGGGCCCTATGGGACTCCTGATCACGGCCGGTTGGATACGGCCCGGGGGCCCTATGGGACTCCTGATCACGGCCGGTTGTGATACAGCCTGGGGGCCCTATGGGACTCCTGATCACGGCCGGTTGTGATACAGCCTTGGGGCCCTATGGGACTCCTGATCACGGCCGGTTGGATACAGCCTGGGGGCCCTATGGGACTCCTGATCACGGCCGGTTGGATACAGCCTGGGGGCCCTATGGGACTCCTGATCACGGCCGGTTGGATACAGCCTGGGGGCCCTATGGGACTCCTGATCACGGCCGGTTGGATACAGCCCGGGGGCCCAATAACAACATCCATTTTATACATTTTCTATTAAGCTTTTCACTCTGATAAAATCCCTTCCCAAATTCTACAGTGGAGGCATGGTAACCTAACCCTGTGGAACAATTGCATCTAATATTAGCTTGTTATCCCATTGTCTGATAAAACTACAGAAATGAGTTACCGGTAAGTACGTCTTTAGGACATCTGACCCTACCCTGATAAGCCAATAGCACATTTAAAGATGCCATCTACTTTTAATACCAAATAACTTTTTGATTTCCTACGTTGAGCTAGTCCTTGGACTGATGACCATAGCTTTTGTATGGGCTTGACCTTTAACCAGAGGGACATTGACATCAATGCGATGTGATGCGACGCACTGCTTTTGGTCCACAATGAGCTCTGGTCAAACATAGTGCACTTTCTAGGCAATAGGATGTCATTTAGTACACACTTTACTACAGAATGTGGAATGCTATCTCACCGACTAAAATAGTGACCACGGTGGTGTTGGCATACTGCTCAATCTCCCTCAGCCATTCTGGAAGGCACCGGAAGGAGTCCTCACACGTGATGTCATAGGTGAGGATGAGTGCGTTGGCACTCCGGTAGTAACTCTGGGTGATGGAACGGAAACGCTCCTGGCCTGCTGTGTCCCAGATCTGCAGCTGGATGAAAATATTTAAAAAAAGTGTTCAAATCACATTATCACAGCTCTTTATCCAGAGCTCCTTAGTCCTTCGTCTAACGTTTGATTCGGACAACCACACGTCACAGACAACGTTTTTTTTTTTTTGTTGAATTTTTACCCCTTTTTCTCCCCAATTTCGTGGTATCCAATTGTTGTAGTAGCTACTATCTTGTCTCATCGCTACAACTCCCGTACGGGCTCGGGAGTGACGAAGGTTGAAAGTCATGCGTCCTCCGATACACAACCCAACCAAGCCACACTGCTTCTTAACACAGCGCGCATCCAACCCGGAAGCCAGCCGCACCAATGTGTCGGAGGCTACACCGTGCACCTGGCAACCTTGGCTAGCGCGCACTGCGCCCGGCCCGCCACAGGAGTCGCTGGTGCGCGATGAGACAAGGAGATCCCTACCGACCAATCCCTCCCTAACCCGGACGACGCTAGGCCAATTGTGCGTCGCCCCACGGACCTCCCGGTCGTGGCCGGTTACGACAGAGCCTGGGCGCGAACCCAGGGACTCTGATGGCACAGCTGGCGCTGCAGTACAGCGCCCTTAAACCAGTGCGCCACCCGGGAGGCCGTCACAGACAACGTTTGTTCTTCGATTCTCATGATGAGAGACAAAATCTGGCGTTGGAAAAATAATACGGTCGCACATTACTAACGATAAAGCAGTTACAACGGATTTATAGAGCATTTATAGACACGACAGAGATGCGTGATAAACCTTTTACAGCAGGGATCGTCAACTAGATTCCTTCACAGCAGGGATCGTCAACTAGATTCCTTTACAGCAGGGATAGTCAACTAGATTCCTTCACAGCAGGGATAGTCAACTAGATTCCTTCACAGCAGGGATAGTCAACTAGATTCCTTCACAGCAGGGATCGTCAACTAGATTCCTTTACAGCAGGGATCGTCAACTAGATTCCTTTACAGCAGGGATCGTCAACTAGATTCCTTTACAGCAGGGATCGTCAACGAGATTCCTTTACAGCAGGGATCGTCAACGAGATTCCTTTACAGCAGGGATCATCAACGAGATTCCTTTACAGCAGGGATCATCAACGAGATTCCTTTACAGCAGGGATAGTCAACTAGATTCCTTTACAGCAGGGATCGTCAACTAGATTCCTTTACATCAGGGATCGTCAACTAGATTCCTTCACAGCAGGGATCGTCAACTAGATTCCTTTACAGCAGGGATCGTCAACTAGATTCCTTTACAGCAGGGATCGTCAACTAGATTCCTTTACAGCAGGGATCGTCAACTAGATTCCTTTACAGCAGGGATCGTCAACTAGATTCCTTTACAGCAGGGATCGTCAACGAGATTCCTTTACAGCAGGGATCGTCAACGAGATTCCTTTACAGCAGGGATCGTCAACGAGATTCCTTTACAGCAGGGATCATCAACGAGATTCCTTTACAGCAGGGATCATCAACGAGATTCCTTTACAGCAGGGATCATCAACGAGATTCCTTTACAGCAGGGATCATCAACGAGATTCCTTTACAGCAGGGATCATCAACGAGATTCCTTCACAGCAGGGATCATCAACGAGATTCCTTTACAGCAGGGATCATCAACGAGATTCCTTTACAGCAGGGATCGTCAACGAGATTCAGCCGCAGGCCGATTTCTTCTTGAGTGAATGGTCAGGGGGTCATAACATAATTATAAATAATGTGTAGACTGCAAATTGACTGCAAGAAGCCCGAAACAGATATAATATTTCACTAAAACATGATAATACATTTATGTACCATCACACATACAGTGGGGCAAAAAAGTATTTAGCCAGCCACCAATTGTGCAAGTTCTCCCACTTAAAAATATGAGAGGCCTGTAATTTTCAACATAGGTACACTTCAACTATGACAGACAAAATGAGGGAAAAAAATCCAGAAAATCACATTGTAGGATTTTTAATGAATTTATTTGCAAATAATGGTGGAAAATAAGTATTTGGTCAATAAAAATTTATCTCAATACTTTGTTATATACCCTTTGTTGGCAATGACAGAGGTCAAACATTTTCTGTAAATCTTCACAAGGTTTTCACACACTGTTGCTGGTATTTTGGCCCATTCCTCCATGCAGATCTCCTCTAGAGCAGTGATGTTTTGGGGCTGTTGCTGGGCAACACGGACTTCAACTCCCTCCAAAGATTTTCTATGGGGTTGAGATCTGGAGACTGGCTAGGCCACTCCAGGACCTTGAAATGCTGAAAGACCCAGCCACGTTTCATCTTCAATGCTTTGCTGATGGAAGGAGGTTTTCACTCAAAATCTCACGATACATGGCCCCATTCATTCTTTCCTTTACACGGATCAGTCGTCCTGGTCCCTTTGCAGAAAAACAGCCCCAAAGCATGATGTTTCCACCCCCATGCTTCACAGTAGGTATGGTGTTCTTTGGATGCAACTCAGCATTCTTTGTCCTCCAAACACGACGAGTTAAGTTTTTACCAAAAAGTTATATTTTGGTTTCATCTGACCATATGACATTCTCCCAATCTTCTTCTGGATCATCCAAATGCTCTCTAGCAAACTTCAGACGGGCCTGGACATGTACTGGCTTAAGCAGGGGGACACGTCTGGCACTGCAGGATTTGAGTCCCTGGCGGCGTAGTGTGTTACTGACGGTAGGCTTTGTTACTTTGGTCCCAACTCTCTGCAGGTCATTCACTAGGTCCCCCGTGTGGTTCTGGGATTTTCGTTCTTGTGATCATTTTGACCCCACGGGGTGAGATCTTGCGTGGAACCCCAGATCGAGGGAGATTATTAAGTCTTGTATGTCTTCCATTTCCTAATAATTGCTCCAACAGTTGATTTCTTCAAGCAAAACTGCTTACCTATTGCAGTTTCAGTCTTCCCAGCCTGGTGCAGGTCTACAATTTTGTTTCTGGTGTCCTTTGACAGCTCTTTGGTCTTGGCCATAGTGGAGTTTGGAGTGTGACTGTTTGAGGTTGTGGACAGGTGTCTTTTATACTGATAACAAGTTCCAACAGGTGCCATTAATACAGGTAACGAGTGGAGGACAGAGGAGCCTCTTAAAGAAGAAGTTACAGGTCTGTGAGAGCCAGAAATCTTGCTTGTTTGTAGGTGACCAAATACTTATTTTCCACCATAATTTGCAAATAAATTCATAAAAAAATTCTACAATGTGATTTTCTGGATTTTTTTCCCCTAATTTTGTCTGTCATAGTGGAAGTGTACCTATGATGAAAATTACAGGCCTTTCTCATCTTTTTAAGTGGGAGAACTTGCACAATTGGTGGCTGACTAAATCATTTTATGCCCCACTGTATCTCTCTATTCTGCATGAGAATATTTTGAAACAGTTTTGCTGAGTTGCTGTTGGGGCCAAGTAAAATCACCCGCGGGTCAAATTCGGCCCATGGGACGCCAGTTGGGCAACCCTGCTTTATAGAACTCTAAAGTAATTGTACATGAAGTGTGATTGACACACCTTTACTTTTTCCCCTTTGATCTCCACAGTCTTGATCATGAAGTCAACTCCTATGGTAGCCCCTTGTCCAGGGGGGAAAAGGCCCTGGGAAACGGAACGGAAAAAATTTACAGAATTTAAAATAATTGTTTTTTTTCGCAACTCACTGATGAGATTGATGTATGATCACGATACTAACCTGAGTGAACCATCTGACCAGGCAGGTTTGGTGTATGATTACGATACTAACCTGAGTGAACCATCTGACCAGGCAGGTTTGGTGTATGATTACGATACTAACCTGAGTGAAGTGTCAGACTAGGCAGGTTTGGTGTATGATCACGATACTAACCTGAGTGAACCATCTGACTAGGCAGGTTTGGTGTATGATTACGATACTAACCTGAGTGAACCATCTGACCAGGCAGGTTTGGTGTATGATTACGATACTAACCTGAGTGAACCATCTGACCAGGCAGGTTTGGTGTATGATCACGATACTAACCTGAGTGAACCATCAGACCAGGCAGGTTTGGTGTATGATTAGGATACTAACCTGAGTGAAGTGTCAGACTAGGCAGGTTTGGTGTATGATCACGATACTAACCTGAGTGAACCATCTGACTAGGCAGGTTTGGTGTATGATTACGATACTAACCTGAGTGAACCATCTGACCAGGCAGGTTTGGTGTATGATTACGATACTAACCTGAGTGAACCATCTGACCAGGCAGGTTTGGTGTATGATCACGATACTAACCTGAGTGAAGTGTCAGACTAGGCAGGTTTGGTGTATGATCACGATACTAACCTGAGTGAACCATCTGACTAGGCAGGTTTGGTGTATGATTACGATACTAACCTGAGTGAAGTGTCAGACTAGGCAGGTTTGGTGTATGATTACGATACTAACCTGAGTGAACCATCTGACCAGGCAGGTTTGGTGTATGATTACGATACTAACCCGAGTGAACCATCTGACCAGGCAGGTTTGGTGTATGATTACGATACTAACCTGAGTGAACCATCTGACCAGGCAGGTTTGGTGTATGATTACGATACTAACCTGAGTGAAGTGTCAGACTAGGCAGGTTTGGTGTATGATCACGATACTAACCTGAGTGAACCATCTGACTAGGCAGGTTTGGTGTATGATCACGATACTAACCTGAGTGAAGTGTCAGACTAGGCAGGTTTGGTGTATGATTACGATACTAACCTGAGTGAACCATCTGACCAGGCAGGTTTGGTGTATGATTATGATACTAACCTGAGTGAAGTGTCAGACTAGGCAGGTTTGGTGTATGATTACAATACTAACCTGAGTGAGCCATCTGACCAGGCAGGTTTGGTGTATGATTACGATACTAACCTGAGTGAACCATCTGACCAGGCAGGTTTGGTGTATGATCACGATACTAACCTGAGTGAGCCATCTGACCAGGCAGGTTTGGTGTATGATCACGATACTAACCTGAGTGAGCCATCTGACCAGGCAGGTTTGGTGTATGATTACAATACTAACCTGAGTGAAGTGTCAGACTAGGCAGGTTTGGTGTATGATCACGATACTAACCTGAGTGAGCCATCTGACCAGGCAGGTTTGGTGTATGATCACGATACTAACCTGAGTGAAGTGTCAGACTAGGCAGGTTTGGTGTATGATTACGATACTAACCTGAGTGAACCATCTGACCAGGCAGGTTTGGTGTATGATTATGATACTAACCTGAGTGAAGTGTCAGACTAGGCAGGTTTGGTGTATGATTACAATACTAACCTGAGTGAGCCATCTGACCAGGCAGGTTTGGTGTATGATTACGATACTAACCTGAGTGAACCATCTGACCAGGCAGGTTTGGTGTATGATCACGATACTAACCTGAGTGAGCCATCTGACCAGGCAGGTTTGGTGTATGATCACGATACTAACCTGAGTGAGCCATCTGACCAGGCAGGTTTGGTGTATGATTACAATACTAACCTGAGTGAAGTGTCAGACTAGGCAGGTTTGGTGTATGATCACGATACTAACCTGAGTGAGCCATCTGACCAGGCAGGTTTGGTGTATGATCACGATACTAACCTGAGTGAACCATCTGACCAGGCAGGTTTGGTGTATGATCACGATACTAACCTGAGTGAACCATCTGACCAGGCAGGTTTGGTGTATGATCACGATACTAACCTGAGTGAGCCATCTGACCAGGCAGGTTTGGTGTATGATCACGATACTAACCTGAGTGAGCCATCTGACCAGGCAGGTTTGGTGTATGATCACGATACTAACCTGAGTGAAGCGTCGGACTAGGCAGGTTTTCCCAACACCAGCATTTCCTATTAGTACAATTTTGAACAGGTAGTCATAATCTTCCATGCTCATCCTAAACTGTTGATGAAAAGAGAGAGAAAGAAAGGGTGGGGGGAGAGAGAGAGAGAGGGTGGGGGGAGAGAGTGAGAAAGGGAGAGAGAGAGAGAGAAAGGGTGGGGGGAGAGAGTGAGGGTGGGGGGAGAGAGTGAGAAAGGGAGAGAGAGAGAGAGAAAGGGTGGGGGGGAGAGAGTGAGAAAGGGAGAGAGAGAGAGAAAGGGTGGGGGGAGAGAGTGAGAAAGGGAGAGAGAGAGAGAGAAAGGGTGGGGGGAGAGAGTGAGAGGGTGGGGGGAGAGAGTGAGAGAGAAAGGGTGGGGGGAGAGAGTGAGAAAGAGAGAGAAAGGGTGGGGGGAGAGAGTGAGAAAGAGAGATAGAAAGGGTGGGGGGAGAGAGTGAGAAAGAGAGAGAGAAAGGGTGGGGGAGAGAGAGAGAGAGAGGGGGGAGAGAGAGAGAGAGAGAGAGAAAGGGTGGGGCGAGAGAGTGAGAAAGAGAGAGAAAGGGTGGGGGGAGAGAGTGAGAAAGAGAGAGAAAGGGTGGGGGGAGAGAGTGAGAAAGAGAGAGAGAGAAAGGGTGGGGGGAGAGAGTGAGAAAGAGAGAGAGAGAAAGGGTGGGGGGAGAGAGTGAGAAAGAGAGAGAGAAAGGGTGGGGGGAGAGAGAGAGAGAGAAAGGGTGGGGGGAGAGAGAGAGAGAAAGGGTGGGGGGAGCGAGAGAGAGAAAGGGTGGGGGGAGCGAGAGAGAGAGAGAGAGAGAGAGAAAGGGTGGGGGGAGAGAGAGAGAGAGAGAGAGAGAGAGGGTGGGGGAGAGAGAGAGAGAGAGGGGGGGAGAGAGAGGGGGGGTGGGGGAGAGAGTGAAAGAGAAAGAGAGAGAAAGGGTGGGGAGAGAGCGTGAAAGAGAGAGAAAGAGAGGGGGGAGAGAGAGAAAGAGAGAGAAAGAGCGAGAGAGAGAAAAAGAGAGAGAGAGAGAAAGAGAGAGAGAGAAAGAGAGAGAGAGAGAGAAAGAGCGAGAGAGAGAGAATGAGAGAGAGAGAGAAATCAATGGATTGAATAACAGAATATTCTAGGTCATTCTGCAGAGGTAAACAACAACGTGTGGACGCCCTAATACAAATACTGACCTTGCATTAAAATGATTCTTTATAAACCTCCTGTTTGGCTACACTGCCTCTTCCTACCGGTTCCTTGAGCATAGTTTAGATAACGTCACCGATATTTAGCATGGCAACAAGTGCACAATACAGAATTTAAGTAAAGGCCTATTCCCAAAACGAGGTGTTGAGTAGTTCTGCATTTCATCAACAGCGGCAATAGCTGCTCTTGAAGCTTTTGAGGTTCTACAAGTGAAAGAAAACAACTGTTGACATTTAACCAGCATCTGACAGTAAGTGTTTAGTTCCAAATGCTGCCTTTTATGCATCACATCAAAAGAACCATTGTGTTTCCCTGAAGCACATTCAGTGTTTTTTCCTCTTGAAGGATCCAAGATGTTGCTATGGCAGGGCCTAGTGTGCCTGCATGTGTCTTTATGGACTGGTTGCCAGGGGCTAATGGTGTGATGTTGGGAAGACTGCAAGGAGAAGTCCACACACACACAGAGAGAGAGAGAGAGAGAGACAGAGAGAGAAGAGAGAGAGAAGAGAGAGAGAAAGAGAGAGAGAAAGAGAGAGAGAAAGAGAGAGAGAAAGAGAGAGAGACAGAGAGAGACAAGAGAGAGACAAGAGAGAGAGAGAGAGAGAGAAAGAGAGAGAGACAGAGAGAGACAGAGAGAGAGACAGAGAGAGAAAGAGAGAGAGAGAGACAGAGAGACAGAGAGAGAAAGAGAGAACGAGAGAGAACGAGAGAGTGAACAATCAAAGCCAACAACCTCTTTAGCTAGCCACTAGTTACTATCAAATTACAGCCTCGTAACATATGCATTGGAGATAGTACGCTATATTTTATCCTAATACTGTTTTAAATATCATACAGGGGTTTCTGCTTTGAAGTAGGCCTATCATGTGGCAAACCTGGAAAGGAAAAGAGAAATTACATGATGCAGCTAGATTTAAGTGATGGCCTAGTTACTTTCACGGGTTTCAAATGCAATCTCTCGCTAACGTTATTAGCAAGTTACTGATACCAAACCAAATGTATTGACCGTCCATAACCGAAAGAGCCCTGGCTAAGGCCCCCCAGCCACCCCCACCCAATTCACAATTACATGAACAAAACATGTCCTATTACCATTGTTCTAGTCTACCTGTCTATAACATTTATATATTATTAACATTTCATTACAACAACAACAAAATAACAATCCAATCCGTATCGGGGGGGCAAAAACAAAGGCTAGCGGCATATTATTTCTCTTGGAATAACAAGACTATCATATTTTTTCCAGGGAGGGTATGCATCCGTGGCTAAAGCTGCAGCATATGTTAACTGGCTGGGTGCATTGATTTAGCTACCTAGCTAGCTAGCTGGTCAGCAACCTCTCTTGTTAATAACTTATTAACATATCGCTCACCTAAACTGGGGGGAAAATGCATCTTTTGTAGTTGTTATCTAGTAGCTACAAACTAAGATCTGATCTATATAAAAAAAAAAAAGAAGCAAACAAGCTAATTACATAGCATGCGATGGTTTCCCCTCCCAGAAAACAGCTAACGTACGTCAGCTAGCCTTTTAGCTAGGTACCTAGCTAGTTCAGTCGCTAGCAAAGATGCTTCATATGCCAATTGGTTAGCTAAATAATCGTGACATTTTAAAAATACTAACTACACTTACCACAAACGTGGGGATATTCCCCCGACTTTTCAAAGTATTTCGATATGCATTCAGTCTGCTTAGCAAAATCTGCAACAGGGCTTTTTCACCAACAGTGTTTGTTCCCTCAGCCTCAGCAACAGCAGTAGGGGTTTTCAGTAGTTACCACAGCCACAAATTAAAAAATGGGTAATATCATAAAACATGTGCTTCATTTAAGGTTAGGGTTAAGCACAAGGTTATCATGGTGGTTAAGGTTAGATTTAAAATCACATTTTATGAAGACATTTTTTTATATATATTTTTATATTGCATGAACTGTAGTCTCTCTTGGCTACTATGGTATGGTATGCACTGTTTATTACGTGTTTGTTTCCTGACCAGCCATTGAAGTAATACACAAAGTACAGGAGGGATATGATGATGATGATGATGATGTAGTAGGGAGTCATCAACCAGGGTAACTACATTATTACAGAATGACCACTGCTGTTCATTGATTATTTATTGCCATTCGTATCTATCGATTTATCCTGCTACTGGTCACTCACTATATTACTCCCCCACACTCTCCACACATACCATCCTACTGTTTATTATCTATCCTGTTGCCTAGTGAATTTACCCCTGCCTCTATGTACATATCTACTTCAATGACATTTACATTTTTAGTCATTTAGAAAACACTGTTATCCAGAGCGACTTACAGTTGGTGCATTCATCTTAAGACAGCTACAGTAGGTGAGACAACCACATATCACAGGCAAAGTAATTACATTTTTACTTAATAAAGTAGCTATCAGCAAGGTCTGAGCTATTAAAGTCAAGTGTAAATGTTAGTTCACGAGGTGGGTGGGGGGGGGGGGGGGGGGTACTGTGGGATTATTTAAGATACTCCTTGAAGAGGTAGGGGTTTCAGATGTTTTCGAAAGATGGGCAAGGACTCTGCCGTCCTACCTTCAGGGGGAGGCTGGTTCCACCATGGAGGTGCCAGGACAGAGAAGAGCTTGGACTGGGCTGAGCGAGAGCAGGGACCAGGGACCAGGGAATCTTGTTTCTCATGGTCTGAGAGTCCTTTAGGTGCCTTTTGGAAAATTCCAAGCGGGCTGTCAGGTGCCTTTTACTGAGGAGTGGCTTCCGTCTGGCCACTCTACCTTGATGCACTGTCAACTGTGGGACCTTATATAGACAGGTGACAGCCTTTCCAAATGTTTATTTATTTATTTTATTTTATTTCACCTTTATTTAACCAGGTAGGCAAGTTGAGAACAAGTTCTCATTTACAATTGCGACCTGGCCAAGATAAAGCAAAGCAGTTTGACACATACAATGACACAGAGTTACACATGGAGTAAAACAAACATACAGTCAATAATACAGTATAAACAAGTCTATATACGATGTGAGCAAATGAGGTGATATAAGGGAGGTAAAGGCAAAAAAAGGCCATGGTGGCAAAGTAAATACAATATAGCAAGTAAAACACTGGAATGGTAGATTTGCAGTGGAAGAATGTGCAAAGTAGAAATAAAAATAATGGGGTGCAAAGGAGCAAAATAAATAAATAAATAAAATAAATACAGTAGGGAAAGAGGTAGTTGTTTGGGCTAAATTATAGGTGGGCTATGTACAGATGCTGTAATATGTGAGCTGCTCTGACAGTTGGTGCTTAAAGCTAGTGAGGGAGATAAGTGTTTCCAGTTTCAGAGATTTTTGTAGTTCGTTCCAGTCATTGGCAGCAGAGAACTAGAAGGAGAGGCGGCCAAAGAAAGAATTGGTTTTGGGGGTGACCAGAGAGATATACCTGCTGGAGCGCGTGCTACAGGTGGGTGATGCTATGGTGACCAGCGAGCTGAGATTAGGGGGGACTTTACCTAGCAGGGTCTTGTAGATGACATGGAGCCAGTGGGTTTGGCGACGAGTATGAAGTGAGGGCCAGCCAACGAGAGCGTACAGGTCGCAATGGTGGGTAGTATATGGGGCTTTGGTGACAAAACGGATTGCACTGTGATAGACTACATCCAATTTGTTGAGTAGGGTATTGGAGGCTGTTTTGTAAATGACATCGCCGAAGTCGAGGATTGGTAGGATGGTCAGTTTTACAAGGGTATGTTTGGCAGCATGAGTGAAGGATGCTTTGTTACGAAATAGGAAGCCAATTCTAGATTTAACTTTGGATTGGAGATGTTTGATGTGGGTCTGGAAGGAGAGTTTACAGTCTAACCACCAGTCTAACACCTAGGTATTTGTAGTTGTCCACGTATTCTAAGTCAGAGCCGTCCAGAGTAGTGATGTTGGACAGGCGGGCAGGTGCAGGCAGCGATCGGTTGAAGAGCATGCATTTAGTTTTACTTGTATTTAAGAGCAATTGGAGGCAATGGAAGGAGATTTTTTTGGCATTGAAGCTTGCCTGGAGGGTTGTCCAATCAATTGAATTTACCACAAGTGGACTCCAATCAAGTTGTAGATACATCTCAAGGATGATCAATGGGAATAGGATGCACCTGAGCTCAATTTCGAGTCTCATAGCAAAGGGTCTGAATACTTATGTAAATAAGGTAATTCAGTTTTAGAATACGGCTGTAACGTAACAAAATGTGGAAATAGGGAAGGGGTCTGAATACTTATGTAAATAAGGTAATTCAGTTTTAGAATACGGCTGTAACGTAACAAAATGTGGAAATAGGGAAGGGGTCTGAATACTTATGTAAATAAGGTAATTCAGTTTTAGAATACGGCTGTAACGTAACAAAATGTGGAAATAGGGAAGGGGTCTGAATACTTTCTGAATGCACTGTATCTACCTCAGTGCTCCAAAAACATGCTTTTTTATTGCAAAATATCCCCAACCATCAACTAGATCAAGTTTTATTTGTCACATGCACAAGTACAAATGTTTAACTTGCAAGAGCTACCCAACAGTGCAGTCCTATAAGAAATAGGACTGAATATACAGTGTCAGGGCCAATTGAAATGTAGTCAACTTTAGAGAGTTGGGGCAAAATTATTGAATTAATAAAAATAGTTTTAATTTGATGAAAATAAACCATGCAAATGTGGTTGACTATAATACAAGGAATTTTGTGAACTGAAAAAGAGAATAATCAGATTTTTGGGGCGGAACCAGGTATTTTGGTTCCTTGACGGAGTGGTTTCACGGTTACACTGAACAGCTAAATAATATGCCCTTGGTTTCCTCTGTGAGGTGAAGCGCCAGCAGGCTAGTCAATAAAGTACATTTATAATAATTGTTTGGATCAGTGTATTTTCCCGACATGGGGCTCCCAGATGAGGCGAAGGCCCTTCCACCTCCAGGAATAATCAACCGAAACTCGGTCTGGCTCGGTGTTATCGGCTGGTGCTCTGCGATGCTACAGAATGCCCTCAACCGCAGGCCGCCCATGAAATCAGGTAGAGTCGGCTAGCACACTTTAGCACTAGCCGCTCAACAAGATCACCGTAACTAGCTGTTAGCTCGCTAGTTGGATCTCAACCCAGAGCCAAGTCAAACCATTTTAATGTCATAGGCTAGTTGTTGTTTTAATTATCAAACAAATGTAACGATTTAACGTTAAGTTAGTTAGTTAGCTGGCTACAAACACCCTACTGTAACCGGTAGTTAGCTTGACAACTGGCTACAAACACCAGAACACTGCTTGCCAACTTCTATTCTTAACAACAACAAAAAATCACTGTCTTCTGTAAATTAATGTTCAAGAAGGTAACGTTACATTATAATACACTGCAGTATGGAACATATATTTTCTAGTCTGCAATAATAACTGGGATCGATTGATCTATGAAATGTGGCCATTTTCAGTTGACTGACAGCATATCAGTCATGGGGTTTGGTATCATTTGTTAAAGGTTCCATCATGAATCTGTATTTCAAAAACTTCACGTAAATAATAAGGTTACCAACAAACAACACATACAAAGTTGTATAGTGTTAGAATAAGATACCGGGTAGGGAGTGGTCTATTTTACAAACGTTTCACTCCTTATGTTTATTCCCGAAAAATGTCCTCATTCTGGTAGCCTATCGACAAAAACATTTTAAGGGAAAGCTACATGGTGAGTTGCTACACTGTTCTGCAGCTAGTTAGCTTGGTGAATTGATCATGTTATTTTGTATGTGTTTGTTTCCAAGTTTTTGGAACAGATTCCTGTTGGAACGTTCCACAAATTATACCCACCCTCAGTCATGTCAGGATGTCTTATAGCGTCGATGCAACCATCTACAAATTTAAAATAGGCTTTATAGGTATTTTAATAATATAGAAATGACACTTTACCAGGCTGATCAAGGCTAACACTAGCTACAGATTGTAACACCAGAATGGGATTTAACCCCCCTAAATTGATATCTATTATATCTATTATATATTTGGGGCGGCAGGGTGGCCTAGTGGTTAGAGCGTTGGTTAGAGCGTTGGACTAGGTTGCGAGTTCAAAACTCCCGAGCTGACAAGGTACAAATCTGTCGTTCTGCCCCCGAACAGGCAGTTAACCCACTTCCTAGGCCGTCATTGAAAATAAGAATTTGTTCTTAACTGACTTGCCTGGTTAAATAAAGGTAAAATAAATAAAAATATTGGAAGTTACAGGTCTGCCAATTAAACATTTAAAAACATCAGGGATTTTTTTTTCAACTAACTGCAGTCTCATAAAATGACTATGTACAGTTGCAGGAGGTCCAGTTTGAATTTAGAACAATCTCTGTTATTAAAATGGTTTTTTTTGCTCCATGAATTAATCCAACAATGTGTACGCTGCCTTCTTGTCTATTTCAAATATTCTCTCATTGATCTAGACCGGTGAGTGTCATCATGATATGCGACAGGTGGACCCACCTGTATCGATCAACCCACCTGTATTTGTCATTGTCTTTCAGGTGTTCACCGGCAAGCCTTGCTGGCATCCATTGGTTGGTTCATTGGTTACCATGTCACCAAACACGAGAACTACACATACGCTAGATTGGACCGAGACATGAACGAATACATACGACTCCACCCAGAGAACTTTTCAGACAAAGGTAAATTGATTGGACTGATGTCCACATAGAAAGACACAAATGCCTCTGTGTTCAGGACAAGTCAATCACTAGGCTAGATTCTAGCAACAACACCCCCCATAGCTTCATAATGTTCTCATGGACCATCAGAAAAATGACACAGGCCTGTTTCTTCTAGTCACAGGCCTGTTTCTTCTAGTCACAGGCCTGTTTCTTCTAGTCACAGGCCTGTTTCTTTCTAGTCACAAACCAGGCTCTAGCTCTGGCTGTGTCCCCAAAGAAATACCATCCTGCACCAAATGTTACGTCATTGGCACATTTTTATGTTATTGATTTCTTACATTTTATATGGCATTGACATACACAGAGCAATCAACCCAGCTTGTTTCACAAAACTCGGGCAACTAACTGATATGTACATATGTCAGTAATTTTTATTCAATATTTAATCAAGTGTTGTTTTTTTTTTTTGTGGTGTGTGTTAATCTCCACAGAGAAGAAGACATTTGCTGAGATTGTGGAGCCTTTTCACCCAATTCGCTGAGTGTAGGAGGCTGGCTGAAGGAGAAGAGAGAACACTTTACCATCTGTCTCTGTCGTCCCTAGTTGGTGTTATTGCAATCACCCCATTATATTATGTAAAACCCTAAAGACTCTTGTATATAATAAAACAAAATCCTACTGAAATAATGTTTTGTCTTGTTTACACATAATATCATTCCTCTCCAATAAAGTGTTGTCATTATGTTTCAGATAACAGGGCGTATTATCGCCTGTTGTTCATGGATAGAGAATAGCATTATGTACTCATTCAATGTGACAGTTACCTTGGACGCCCAGGCTTTGATCACCAAGTCGAGCTGAAAGCTTGTGACAGGCTGCAGGCCTGGGCAATTCCAGTCCTCTGGGGAGGGGGGGGGGGGGGGGTCTGATGGGTATAACACTTCTTCTCCCCCCCCCTCCCCATCCCTAGTAAACATGCAGCTGATTTAAACTACTTGCACCTTTAACTGAAGATCACGAGGACACAATTCTGAGCTGTTTACAATTCACACATAATTAAATATCAGAATCATTATCTGCTATGTTAGTCTTGATGAATGCATAATGGGTGAAGTAGATCATCTAACAAACATATCCTGTAGCTGCTCTGTTATTTTATTTTACTCCAATCACTAAAGTGTCTTGGACATTTAAAAAAAACAACAAAAAAAACAACAGACATGCAGAAGTCAGTTTCGACAAAAGCACCTTTTATTCAATTTTACACACGACTTGGTGTTATTGACAGTATATGTAAACAGCTTGACAGTTGTACATCTTATGTTCAAGCCCCAAAATGTATTGCTTGTTTTGTCGATTGGGGGTTAACCTGAGTCTTCTTATTCTAGTTCATTATTCTGATGATGTCCATGTACTTGGTTGTGACACCCTGGGACTTCTTGGTGAGGTTTCCCATGACAGAGAAAAGCCCCCTGAGGTGGAAGTGGAACAAGGCCTCTGGGTCAGCCTCCAGCATGGGCTCCAGGGTCTTATTCTGGGCCAGGTAGGTCTGGTTCTTGGCCTTGCGGTCGTCCAGCGTGACCAGACCACTCTCCACTGTGTTCCTGACAGCCTTCAGCATCAGGTAGTAGTCATACAGGTCTTTACGGGAGCTTTCGGCTGCAGAGTGACAGTCCTGGAAACAGTCGTCGTCAGTGTCGGAGTCTGACTCCACATCTCGGAGGAGGCTAGGGAGGAGGACAGTCTGTTCCATGTTGTGAACTGCGGCGCTGTAGCGCCTCAGAGCCAGGAGCAGGCAACCCCGGTTCAGCTTGGTGTTGGTCTCGGCAGACTGCATGGCAGAGGTTCCAGGTGGATGGATGGTTCTGGTAAAGATGGCTTTTTCCTGGGCTGTTGGTGATCAGGTGGTGGGGATGGGGCTGGAAGCCTGAATGCAGTGCAAGGAGCTGAGGGGGAGTATTGGGGCTTTATAGGCTACGATAAGCCTACCTGAGGTGGGCCGGGCTGGTCGACTGTAGTTATGCAATAGGATGGGGTGATCCTTTGAGGGACATTGTGGCTGTAATGTTGAACCAAGGACAATAGGTCAACTGTAGTTATGCAATAGGATGGGTTAATCCTTTGAGGGACATTGTAACTGTAATGTTGAACCATGGCCAATAAGTCATTGTTTACTTTTCACAAGCTTTATTTTAGGGCTGACCCCATTTAGTTGTCTGGTCGATGGGCTGTTCGTCGACAGACCTTTTAAATGAGCATTGGCAAAAATATATTTTTAAATGTTATGGTACACAAGACACATGTCTGAGTGGACTAATCCATTGTAGAGGCCTGTCTCCGTGGACTAATCCATTGTAGAGGCCTGTCTGAGTGGACTAATCCATTGTAGAGGCCCGTCTGAGTGGACTAATCCATTGTAGAGGCCTGTCTGAGTGGACTAATCCATTGTAGAGGCCTGTCTGAGTTGTCTAATCCATTGTAGAGGCCTGTCTGAGTGGACTAATCCATTGTAGAGGCCTGTCTCAGTGGACTATTCCGGAGGCCCGTCTCAGTGGACTAATCCATTGCGGAGGTCTGTCTGAGTGGACTAAACTATTGTGGAGGCCTGTCACAGTGGACTAATCCATTGTAGAGGCCTGTCTCAGTGGACTAATCCATTGTAGAGGCCTGTCTGAGTGGACTAATCTATTGTAGAGGCCTGTCTCCGTGGACTAATCCATTATAGAGGCCTGTCTGAGTGGACTAATCCATTGTGGAGGCCTGTCTGAGTGGACTAATCCATTGTTGAGGCCTGTCTGAGTGGACTAATCCATTGTAGAGGTCTGTCTGAGTGGACTAATCCATTATAGAGTTCTGTCAGAGTGGACTAATCCATTATAGAGTTCTGTCAGAGTGGACTAATCCATTATAGAGTTCTGTCAGAGTGGACTAATCCATTGTAGAGGCCTGTCAGAGTGGACTAATCCATAGGCGACATAATGTCAGAATCTGCTAAGTCAGCAGCAGGGTGAGATGGCTGGCCCAGAACAGGTTTTTGTTTCTTCTTCTGGTTAGGCTATATTGATCTCTGGCTCCCTCTAGTAATTGGTGAGCCTTCATTTTTAATGGCAGTACTTACAGCATCAGACAAGCTCAGTAGCCTACTTATAGTTGATTGTATTCAAACATAGTGGTGTCTATGCATGGAAAAGTATACGTTTTAAAAATGTAGACCACTTTTGGCCAGGAAAAGATGACTCTTGGTCGACCAATATATTATTTATTTTTTTTGTCGGGGACAGCCCTACTTTCTTTTCCTTGGCAGTGGTCCATGGACAGTGCAACACGTTGACCGCGTGTGATGAAGAAATCTTTTTGCCCATTGCGGCATCGGTTATCTCAAGCATAACATCACCTTTTGTAATTCCTTCGTTGAGGCTGTGGTTAAAACCGTGCGATGTCTCAAATCAGCTCATATGCTCTGGTCGTTATTTTTGACTTTAATTTGTCATCCAACAGATATAGATTACTTTCTTTTTTTGTTTACATAGTTTATGAAAACTAATTTAAAGGATTTAAGTGGTGAAAATGTTTCATGTAAACATATAGTCAAGTGTATCGTACAAAACCTCCAAAAATGTACAGTTTGATCAGAATGTGATACCAGTATTGCTTTATTCAACACATTTCATAGCGAGACCACCTTTTGTTTGGATTGGCAGGGTGCTACCATACAGATGTACTCAGTCCTTATCAGGTTAGCTGTCTCAGCACAAAATCCTAAAATTAGAAAAGTGAAGAGTGATAGAGTAGTACACTACATGACCAAGGAACAAGAAGTACACGACATGGTGCCTAGACACCATACCTCTATACTTACACTACAAAAGTATGTGGACACCTGCTTGTACAACATCTCATTCCAAAATCATGGGCATTAATATGGAGTTGGTCCCCCCCCCCCCTTTGCTGCCGTAACAGCCTCCACTCTTCTGGGAAGGCTTTCCACTAGAGGAGGACTAGAGAGAGCTGTGGTGACAGAACATTCCTGCGGGGACTTGCTTCCATTTGCTGCAAGAGCCTTAGTGAGGTCAGACACTGGTGTTTGGTCGATTAGGCCTGGCTCGCAGTCAGCATTCCAATTCAATCCAAAGCTGAAACATGCTGAAACAGGAAAGGGCCTGCCCCAAATGGTTTCTACAAAATAGGAAGCATAGAATTGTCTAGAATGTATGCTGTAGCATTAAGATTTCCCTTCACTGGAACTGAGGCCTAGCGCGAACCATGAAAAACAGCTCCAGACCATTATTCCTCCTCCACCAAACTTTACAGTTGGCACTATCTATGCATTCGAGCAGGTAGCATTCTCCTGGCGTCCGCCAAACCATATTCGTCCATCAGACTGCCAATGACGGCAAGCTTTACACCAATCCAGCCGACATTTAGCAGATCTTAGGCTTGTGTGTGTCTGTTCGGCCAAGGAAACCCATTTCATGAAGCTCCCGACGAACAGTTCTTGTGCTGATGTTGCTTCCAGAGGCAGTTTGGAACTCGGCAGTGCTGCAATCGAGGACTGAGGATTTTTACACTCTACGCGCTTCATCACTCGGCGGTCCCGTTCTGTGAGATTGTGTGGTCTACCACTTCGTGGCTGAGCCGTTGTTGCTCCTAGACGTTTCCACTTCACAATAACAGCTCTTACAGTTGACCGGGGCAGCTCTAGCAGGGCAGACATTTGACAAACTGACTTGTTGGAAAGGTGGCATCCTATGACGGTGCCACGTTGAAAGTCACTGAGCTCTTCAGTACGGGGCCATTCTACTGCCAATGTTTGTCTATGGAGATTGCATGACTGTGTGTTCAATCTTATACACCTGTCAGCAACGGGTGCGGATGAAATAGCCGAATGCACTAATGTGAAGGGGAATCCACTAATACTTTTGGCCACGTAGTTTATGTATTCTAATATAAATATGTACTTTAGGAGGAAAACGTCCATCATACGTTGAGCAAGGAAGTTAACCAACGACAACAGCTCCCAGACACCGATGACGTGGATGTCGATTAAGGCAGCACCCTACACCTCTCTGATTCAGAAGGGTTGGGTTAAATGCGGAAGACACATTTCAGTTGAATGCATTCAGTTGTGTTAGGGAACCCCCTTCCTAGGGCTGTTGAAGTGACCATATTACCGCCACACCGGCAGTCACAATTCATGAAGGCTGGTCAAATTCCACTTTACCGTTTAGTCACCATAATTAGACTTCTCTAAGCTCTGATGCTACTGATGGTCATTCGTAGCTTAGCAAACTTGCTAACTGCCTGGTACTCTGCACTCTATTGTCCCTCTAATCACTCTGACATCAATGCAAATGTTATCGATAATCCAATCAAACACTTCATGAGAGCCCATGTTGTGTTTTGTTGTGCAACATTTCTATAGGCTATGTAATTGCGTGAGAAAACAGAGTGATGGCCTCTAATAAAAAGAGGAGAATCCCATTCGCTTTCTATAGGCTAGGCCTACTATATGTATTTCTCAACTTTCCTAATATTAAGCACATTTCTTATCTTTACAACAGGAGTATAGCCTACCTGGCTGACATGAAAATGAACCATGGGAAAGCGTCATCCATTTGGGGCGGCAGGTAGCCTAGTGGTTAGAGCTTTGGACTAGTTGCAAGTTCAAATCCCCAAGCTGACAAGGTAGAAAAGCTGTCGTTCTGCCCTTGAACAAGGCAGCTTTGAGTAAAGCAAGAGTGACTATGTATGCAGATGACTGAACACTATGCATGTCAGCTACTACAGCGACTGAAATAACTGCAACACTCAACAAAGAGCTTTAGTTAGTTTCAGAATGGGTGGCAAGGAATAAGTTAGTCCTAAATATGTCCAAAACTGAAAGCATTGTATTTGGGACAAAACATTCACCTTAAACCTCAACTAAATCTTGCAATGAATAATGTGGAAATTGAGATGACTAAACTAATTGTAAACTGTCATGGTCAAACATATTGATACAGCAGTATCTAAGATGGGGAGGAGTCTGTCCATAATAAAGCGATGCTCTGCCTTCTTAACAACACTATCAACAAGGCAGGTCCTACAGGCCCTAGTTTCTACCTTCTTAACAACACTATCAACAAGACAGGTCCTACAGGCCCTAGTTTCTACCTTCTTAACAGCACTATCAACAAGGCAGGTCCTACAGGCCCTAGTTTCTACATTCTTAACAACACTATCAACAAGGCAGGTCCTACAGGCCCTAGTTTCTACCTTCTTAACAACACTATCAACAAGGCAGGTCCTACAGGCCCTAGTTTCTACCTTCTTAACAACACTGTCAACAAGGCAGGTCCTACAGGCCCTAGTTTCTACCTTCTTAACAACATTATCAACAAGACAGGTCCTACAGGCCCTAGTTTCCCTTGAATATTTTTATGTTTTACCATCTATCTATCTCTCACACAGCAACTCCACTCCCACTTGTCTCCAATTCCACATACCAGCCCTCAGCTTCCCTCAGCCCATCCCATCCCTCAGCTTCCCTCAGCCCATCCCAACCCTCAGCTTCCCTCAGCCCATCCCAACCCTCAGCTTCTCTCAGCCCATCCCATCTATCTCTGCTGGCCACCCACTTCGTGTTTCTACGCAAAACATATCTTTCAACTATGCTGTGATGTTTAACGTACAATTTCAATCTATCTAATCAAATAGAATCGACAGATTGCGTGTTGAAGATCAATACTTTTAGTAAGAGTATTAGTATGTTAGTAATTGACTGATCCGGTCTCTCCAGATCTCCTAACAGCACTATTTCTAGGGTCAAATTTAGATCGATGTTCTGCATTTACAGCCATTCCTGAACCTGAGACCAGAAACAGGCTACCTGAGGGCAATACCTTTACTTAACCAGGTAGGCAAGTTGAGAACACCTTTATTTAACCAGGTAGGCTAGTTGAGAACAAGTTCTCATTTACAATTACGACCTGGCCAAGATAAAGCAAAGCAGTTCGACACAAACAACGACACAGAGTTACACATGGAGTAAAACAAACATACAGCCAATAATACAGTATAAACAAGTCTATATACGATGTGAGCAAATGAGGTGAGATGAGGGAGGTAAAGGCAAAAAAAGGCCATGGTGGCAAAGTAAATACAATATAGCAAGTAAAACATTGGAATGGTAGATTTGCAGTGGAAGAATGTGCAAAGTAGAAATAAAAATAATGGGGTGCAAAGGAGCAAAATAAATAAATAAAATAAATACAGTAGGGAAAGAGGTAGTTGTTTGGGCTAAATTATAGGTGGGCTATGTACAGGTGCAGTAATCTGTGAGCTGCTCTGACAGTTGGTGCTTAAAGCTAGTGAGGGAGATAAGTGTTTCCAGTTTCAGAGATTTATGTGGTTTGTTCCAGTCATTGGCAGCAGAGAACTGGAAGGAGAGGCGGCCAAAGAAAGAATTGGTTTTGTGGGTGACCAGAGAGATATAACTGCTGGAGCGCGTGCTACAGGTGGGTGATGCTATGGTGACCAGCGAGCTGAGATTAGGGGGGACTTTACCTAGCAGGGTCTTGTAGATGATATGGAGCCAGTGGGTTTGGCGACGAGTATGAAGCGAGGGCCAGCCAACGAGAGCGTACAGGTCGCAATGGTGGGTAGTATATGGGGCTTTGGTGACAAAACGGATTGCACTGTGATAGACTGCATCCAATTTGTTGAGTAGGGTATTGGAGGCTATTTTGTAAATGACATTGCCGAAGTCGAGGATTGGTAGGATGGTCAGTTTTACAAGGGTATGTTTGGCAGCATGAGTGAAGGATGCTTTGTTGCGAAATAGGAAGCCAATTCTAGATTTAACTTTGGATTGGAGATGTTTGATGTGGGTCTGGAAGGAGAGTTTACAGTCTAGCCAGACACCTAGGTATTTGTAGTTGTCCACATATTCCAGGTCGGAACCGTCCAGGGTGGTGATGCTAGTCGGGCGGGCGGGTGCGGGCAGCGAACGGTTGAAGAGCATGTATTTGGTTTTACTAGCGTTTAAGGAGTTCAGGAAGGAGGAAGGAGTTCAGCCATAATATTTGTTATATCTTTCCAGGGGGATGAAATTGAAATTGTAGCCAGCTCTGTAATGCTTGTTTGAAGAAGAGAGATACTTTGAAAAAAAATATTATTTTCAATTAATCGAAACCTGAGACATGGCAATCTGCACAAAGGCAAAAAAAAAGGTAATTTTTAAACAATGGATGAACTTTTCTTAGTAATCTACTTGAGAACCATTTAGGGTTCAAATAAACCTTTTGAATGAGTGAAGCTTTCAGAGAGAGGTTTAGTGTTTTTATATTTAATAATCTCAACCCACCCAATTCACATTCATTATATAGACAGGCACGTTTTGTTTTGTCTGGTTTAGCGTCCCAGATAAAGCACAGTATTTTTTCCCTCATATGATCTGAAAAACGAATCATCAGGAGTAGGCAGCGCTATGCATTTCACTAGTATTTTTGCATCACAACATTGAAGTGTCAGGGGCCTCAAGTTTTTTTTTTAGATAGACTGGGTTTTTATATTCGCCATCTGGGTCTTTTTTTTAGAGAAATCAGACCTTCCTGCTGAGTACCTGACAGACTACCATTTCTATAGGAGTAGTTGAAACAAGCTAACAATGGAGCTTTAAGTGTATGAAAAAAATACTTGATATACCTCTAGCGGTATCCCATCACAATACCCCATAATGACATCACAATACCCCATAATGACATCACAATACCCCATAATGACATCACAATACCCCATAATGACATCACAATACCCCATAATGACATCACAATACCCCATAATGACATCACAATACCCCATAATGACATCACAATACCCCATAATGACATCACCCTGGGGTTTTTCCAGACTGAGAGGATTTAATAGCCTCAGAAAGTTCTTCCTCTGTAATTTGGCCTTGATCTTTCTGTACATTTGTTAATTTTCCATTTTTTATATTATTTGGAAAAAATTCCTTACCATGATCTTCATTCAGTGGGAAAGGATGAGACGGAAAAGAGAACATCTGCCTAAAATAATTAGCTTCCTCTTTTAAAATATCATTCGGAGAATTATAGATGACTCCGTCTTCAGTAACGAGTTTCTGTAAATTATTTTTGTTAGTGTTCCTGCATCGGAGATTCAGGAAGACTTTTGTGCATTTTTCTCCATATTCCATCCAGTTGGCTTTATTTTTTTTTTTTATAATAGATTACATTAGATCGTTCTTGAATAAGTTCCTCAAGTTCTTTGTTTTTCCTCTAACTTATTTCATATCTCTGTAGTATCGTTTTTATTGCTCTCTACCTGTACTATTAGTTCATGGATTTCCCTTGTTAGTCTTGTCTCTTTAGCCAGAAACTGCTTTTTTATTATTGATGAATATTGAATTGAATGACCCCTGAAGGTACATTTTAAAGGTATCCCAAACAATAAGGGGATTTGCTGATCCTATATTATACTGGAACATTTTTGTAATAAATTATTTTGTTTTAGTTAAAAATGAGTTGTCCTCCAGTAAACTTTGATTCAATTTCCAATATCCCCGTCCACATGGAAACTATATGAGCTATGTGAAGGCCAATTAGATGATGATCCGATCGCATTCTGTCTCCTATTAAAACTTTTTTAACCTTTAATGCAAGAGAGAAAGAGACAAGAAAGTAGTCAAGACGACTGGCTTGATTAAGTCTCCTCCCATCTCACTAGGTCGGGAATTTTTAGTCTCCAAATATACACTATTTATAATGTGTCCATAATATTTGAGATTTCCTTAAGGGTATGGTGATGATAGTTTGTAGAGCGATTACCTTTACGGTCCATTGAGGTTTCTTAACACTGTGTTATAGTCTCCTACCATAATGATTAGATCATTTGTTACCTGTAAGTTCAATAAATTGGTATAAATATTTGAAGAAGTGTGGATCATCCTGATTTGGACCATATATAGATTAATGAGCCAAATCTCTTTTTCATCCACTTCTCATCTTCAAAAGGATCCACCTTCCTTGTGAATCATTCCTGCCTATTTGCATTCAGATCGACATTTGTGTTAATTAATATCATCACACTTCATCACTACTGGTATTTATGAGAGGTATTGACAAGCTGAATGCACCGAGCTGTCTGTCTAAACTACTGGCACACAGCTCAGAACACCCATGCGTACCCCACAAGACATGCCACCAGAGGTCACAATCCCCCAAGTCCAGAACAGACTATGGGAGGCTCACAGTACTACATAGAGCCATGACTACATGGAACTCTATTCCACAGCACTACATAGAGCCATGACTACATGGAACTCTATTCCACATCAGGTAATTAATTCAGCAGTAGAATCAGATTTAAAAAATACACCTTATGGAACAGTGGGGACTGTGAAGAGACACACACACAGGTACAGGCATACACACACAATCACTAGCACTCCCACTCTACACACGCATACATTGTAATATTATTGTATGGTGGTATTATACATTTTGTATATTAGATATGTAGTGGTGAACTAATGTTATATTATGTACTGTTTTATCTTTTGTTTTATATGTCATGTAATTGCCTCAATGTGTTTGGACCCCAGGAAGTGTAGCTGCTGAGGATCCCCAATAAATTCTGCCGTGTGCACATCTCTGCACTGATAATGTGAAGAAATAGCCTAATAGTTTATCAGCATTTTAAGCTAACCGTTCTGCTGATCAGCCACATTGTGTAATTATTTATATATATCTTTTACAATCTGTAGATGAATACCAGTTAGTTGTTCATCTGCAGTGTTACTTCTCTAACCTGAGAAGCTCAAACCCCTAAGCAACACCCTACATACAATCCAACAGCACCACCGTTGTGTGCCATTTTGTAGTAAAGCAAAAGTACTTCACAGCAGCAAATGTAAAACTGTTGAATAATTGGTATTTCTGTTGGAAGCAGGCACCATGGTTCTGTAGGTCCTCTACTGTTGAATAAATGGTATTTCTGTTGGAAGCAGGCACCATGGTTCCATAGGTTCTCTACTGTTGAATAAATGGTATTTCTGTTGGAAGCAGGCACCATGGTTCCGTAGGTCCTCTACTGTTGAATAAATGGTATTTCTGTTGGAAGCAGGCACCATGGTTCCGTAGGTCCTCTACTGTTGAATAAATGGTATTTCTGTTGGAAGCAGGCACCATGGTTCCGTAGGTCCTCTACTGTTGAATAAATGGTATTTCTGTTGGAAGCAGGCACCAATATGGTTCCGTAGGTCCTCTACTGTTGAATAAATGGTATTTCTGTTGGAAGCAGGCACCATGGTTCCATAGGTCCTCTACTGTTGAATAAATGGTATTTCTGTTGGAAGCAGGCACCATGGTTCCATAGGTCCTCTACTGTTGAATAAATGGTATTTCTGTTGGAAGCAGGCACCATGGTTCCGTAGGTCCTCTACTGAGGCCTTATTTAGTTGTGCTGATAAATGAAACACCAGGATTTAAGCTTGTTATAAATAGACTACTGTAGGATTAAATATATGTCAACCAAGTACTCAGTAGGTAAGGATTGTAGCAAGTGGGGGGGATATCTTTCAGTATAAGCAAGCATCCAAATGTATGATTCTGGAAGTTTGTTAGCCATAGAAATCATTGAAGTCAGGGGCGTTTTAAGACGATATAAAAAAAAAACGATATATGGCTAGACGTTTGGATGCCTGCAGTATCATGTTGAAGAAATTAGTTAAAACTGTTGAACCACTTCCTTTATTTAATCAACAGGAAATCGGTATGTTTATTCAGAATGACTGTATTGATAAAATTGTTAAGGCAACCCCAAAAAACATGTTTCAAAATTTATTTGGGATCAGTGTCCCCTTCCACGGGACGGTTGAGCTAACGTAGGCTAATCCCAGGACATAGACATATCTGATATTGTCCGAAAGCTTAAATTCTTGTTAATCTAACTTCACTGTCCAATTTACAGTAGCTATTACAGTGAAAGGAGAGGAGAGTACACAATTTTTAACATAAAAAGTTATTAACAAACAAATTAGGCATATTTGGGCAGTCTCGATACAACATTTTGAACAGAAATGCAATGGCTCATTGAATCAGTCTAAAACTTTGCACATACATTGCTGTCATCTAGTGGCCAAAATGCATATTGCACCTGGGCTGAAATATACATTATAGAATTTCTCTTGCATTTCAATGATGATGGTACAAAAACAACACAAAAGAAGGGTTGGGTTTTCAGAACCCCAAAAGTAGTCTAATGTTGAGATCAGTCCCAACCCAAGGGACACGTGTGCATTTCGAATGTAGGGTCACTTTCAACATCCAGTCTAAAACACACTATGAAACATCTTTAGTGACTCAGAAACCTGAACGTTTTTACTTTGTGAAAATATATATTTTTCTCAAACATTTGCTTATGATTATAAATATCTATAACGTTCAATAATTGTTTTGAAAAACAACAAATCCATTCCATTTATTTAGAATAAGAGGATATACAATACATCTATTCAGTTTCTTTAAATGTTTTAGCCTGAATACAAATAGGAATGCATAGAATCCTAGTCACCAGCCAGAGAACGCCCCTAAATTTCAATACCCGTCTGTTTATGGTATAAGGGCTTGCTTCTGACAACAGCACTTATACATCCTCTCTTAAAAGACCTCTAAGAACAATGTATCAGTTGGTGACAAAGTGTGTTTTAAGACCGTTACATAGGAGGATTAGAGAGAGCTGTGGTGACTGTGAGAGCAGGACGAAGACTAGCGAGAGCTGTGGTGACTGTTAGAGGAGGAGCAGGAGGAGGAGGACTAGAGAGAGCTGTGGTGACTGAGAGAGCAGGGCGAAGACTAGCGAGAGCTGTGGTGACTGTTAGAGGAGGAGAAGGAGGAGGAGGACTAGAGAGAGCTGTGGTGACTGAGAGAGGAGGATCAGGATGAGGACTAGAGAGAGCTGTGGTGACTGTGAGAGCAGGAGGAAGACTAGAGAGAGCTGTGGTGACTGTTAGAGGAGGAGAAGGAGGAGGAGGACTATAGAGAGCTGTGGTGACTGAGAGAGGAGGATCAGGAGGAGGACTAGAGAGAGCTGTGGTGACAGTGAGAGCAGGAAGAAGACTAGAGAGAGCTGTGGTGACTGTTAGAGGAGGAGGAGGATTAGAGAGAGCTGTGGTGACAGAGAGGAGGATCAGGAGGAGGACTAGAGAGAACTGTGGTGACTGTGAGAGATGGAGGAGGACTAAAGAGAGTTGTGGTGACTGTGAGAGCAGGAGGAGGACTAGAGAGAGCTGTGGTGACTGAGTGCAGGAGGACTAGAGAGAGCTGTGGTGACTGTGGAGAGCAGGAGGAGGACTAGAGAGAGCTGTGGTGACTGTGAGAGCAGGAGGAGGACTAGAGAGAGCTGTGGTGACAGTGAGAGCAGGAGGAGGACTAGAGAGAGCTGTGGTGACTGTGAGAGCAGGAGGAGGACTAGAGAGAGCTGTGGTGACTGTGAGAGCAGGAGGAGGACTAGAGAGAGCTGTGGTGACTGTGAGAGCAGGAGGAGGACTAGAGAGAGCTGTGGTGACTGTGAGAGCAGGAGGATGACTAGAGAGAGCTGTGGTGACTGTGAGAGGGGGAGTACTAGAGAAAGCTGTGGTGACTGTGAGAGGGGGAGTACTAGAGAAAGCTGTGGTGACTGTGGGAGCAGTAGGAGGACTAAAGAGAGCTGTGGTGACTGTGAGGAGGAGGAGGACTAGAGAGAGCTGTGGTGACTGAGATGAGGAGGACTAGAGAGAGCTGTGGTGACTGTGGGAGCAGGAGGAGGACTAAAGAGAGCTGTGGTGACTGTGAGAGGAGGAGCAGGACTAGATAGAGCTGTGGTGACTGAGATGAGGAGGACTAGAGAGTGCTGTGGTGACTGAGATGAGGAGGACTAGAGAGTGCTGTGGTGACTGTGAGAGCAGGATGAGGACTAGAGAGAGCTGTGGTGACTGTGAGAGCAGGATGAGGACTAGAGAGAGCTGTGGTGACTGTGAGGAGGAGGAGGACTAGAGAAAGCTGTGGTGACTGTGAGAGCAGGAGGAGGACTAGAGAGAGCTGTGGTGACTGTGAGAGCAGGAGGAGGACTAGATAGAGCTGTGGTGACTGTTAGAGGAGGAGCAGGAGGAGGAGGACTAGAGAGAGCTGTGGTGACTGAGAGAGGAGGATCAGGAGGAGGACTAGAGAGAGCTGTGGTGACTGTGGGAGCAGGAGGAGGACTAGAGAGAGCTGTGGTGACTGTGAGAGGAGGAGTACTAGAGAAAGCTGTGGTGACTGTGAGAGCAGGAGGAGGACTAGAGAGAGCTGTGGTGACTGTGAGAGCAGGAGGAGGACTAGAGAGAGCTGTGGTGACTGAGATGAGGAGGACTAGAGAGAGCTGTGGTGACTGTGAGAGGAGGAGTACTAGAGAAAGCTGTGGTGACTGTGAGAGCAGGAGGAGGACTAGAGAGAGCTGTGGTGACTGAGATGAGGAGAACTAGAGAGAGCTGTGGTGACTGTGAGAGCAGGAGGAGGATTAGAGAGAGCTGTGGTGACTTTGAGAGCAGGAGGAGGATTAGAGAGAGCTGTGGTGACTGTGAGAGCAGGAGGAGGACCAGAGAGAGCTGTGGTGACTGTGAGACTAGGAGCAGGAGCAGGAGGACTAGAGAAGAGCTGTGGTGACAGTGAGAGGAGGAGGATACTCAAGTGATACACACAGAGAGAACATATAGTCTGCATCCCAATTCTCTACACTTGCACTTCCACACTTCCTGTCATTTGATCTCAAAGTATTTAATTGGTGTAATCATTGCCTAGAGGGTTTCCAGCGTGGTTAAATCTATGATGGGACTTTGGGAAAAGGGTGAAAAAGACAATCGGGATGTAGAAATAGAGAACATAGAGTAGGTCACATGGCCTCCTGGCATGGTTCCATTGTCCTTACATCAACTCAGTCTTCTTGGTCGATGGAGATTTGGGACATGGCTCCCCTCCCATTCATGTATATTCACCTTCTCATCAAGATGCTCAAGTTCGTCGTTTGTTCTTTTATACATTTCCTCCATATATTATATATTAAACATTCCACTATAATTGCTTTCCGTCCCCAAAACAATCCTATTCTTTCTCCACAAAACAGGAAGTGCAACAGGAAGTGACGTCATCCTCATTCGGGTGATTTGACCTGCTTTTTCTGTCCGTTGACAATGATCTTCAGAACGTTGGTGAGGTCCATCATCTTTCCCAGCATCTCCATGATGTCTTGGTGGTCCCTGGCTCCTTCGATAAACTCCTCCAGAGTCAACTCACCTGGGAGGTGTGAACAATTCAAAAAATATATGGAACAAGATACACATTGGCTTCCTAGAGTATGGCACTTAAAAGCATTAAAAAGCTAACTTAAACTCCACCTCCTAGAATACCTATCTGTACTATGGGCAAGCTCACCCCGTTTCAATAAATGTACATCTCTAAATGTTGATCGTTCTTACCTTCGTTATTTATGTCAACCTTCTCATAGATGAGGGTCACAATCTCCTCCGTAGGAGGGTCATAACATCTGGTGATGTCCTGGATTGCCTGAAGTAATCAAAACAAAGAACAAAGAGCTGAAGTCACAGAGAATATCATTAGAAATAAGCGTTTTTATACTTTCATGTCATCCTCTGGGGTTCTGTCATCCTGTCATCCTCTGGGGTTCTGTTATCCTCTGTCGTCCTGTCATCCTCTGGGTTCTGTCATCCTCTGGGGTTCTGTCATCCTCTGGGTATCTGTCATCCTGTCATCCTCTGGGGTTCTGTCATCCTCTGGGGTTCTGTCATCCACTGGGGTTCTGTCATCCCCTGGGGTTCTGTCATCCCCTGGGATTCTGTCATCCTGTCATCCTCTGGGGTTCTGTCATCCTCTGGGGATCTGTCATCCTCTGGGGTTCTGTCATCCTGTCATCCTCTGGGGTTCTGTCATCCTCTGGGGTTCTGTCAATCCTCTGTCATCCTGTCATCCTCTGGTGTTCTGTCATCCTCTGGGGTTCTGTAATCCTCTGGGGTTCTGTAATCCTCTGGGTATCTGTCATCCTGCCATCCTCTGGGGTTCTGTCATCCTCTGGGGATCTGTCATCCTCTGGGGTTCTGTCATCCTGTCATCCTCTGGGGTTCTGTCAATCCTCTGGGGTTCTGTCAATCCTCTGGGGTTCTGTCATCCTCTGGGGTTCTGTAATCCTCTGGGTATCTGTCATCCTGTCATCCTCTGGGGTTCTTTCATCCTCTGGGGATCTGTCATCCTCTAGGGTTCTGTCATCCTGTCATCCTCTGGGGTTCTGTCATCCTCTGGGGTTCTGTCAATCCTCTGTCATCCTGTCATCCTCTGGGGTTCTGTCATCCTCTGGGGTTCTGTAATCCTCTGGGTATCTGTCATCCTGTCATCCTCTGGGGTTCTGTCATCCTCTGGGGTTCTGTCTTCCTGTCATCCTCTGGGGTTCTGTCATCCTCTGGGGTTCTGTCAATCCTCTGTCATCCTGTCATCCTCTGGGGTTCTGTCATCCTCTGGGGTTCTGTAATCCTCTGGGTATCTGTCATCCTGTCATCCTCTGGGGTTCTGCCATCCTCTGGGGTTCTGTCATCCTGTCATCCTCTGGGGTTCTGTCATCCTCTGGGGTTCTGTCAATCCTCTGTCATCCTGTCATCCTCTGGGGTTCTGTCATCCTCTGGGGTTCTGTAATCCTCTGGGTATCTGTCATCCTGTCATCCTCTGGGGTTCTGTCATCCTCTGGGGTTCTGTCATCCTCTGGGAGATCTGTAATCCTCTGGGATTCTGTCATCCCCTGGGGTTCTGTCATCCTTTGGGGTTCTGTAATCCTCTGGGGTTCTGTCATCCTGTCATCCTCTGGGGTTCTGTCATCCTCTGGGGTTCTGTAATCCTCTGGGTATCTGTCATCCTGTCATCCTCTGGGGTTCTGTCATCCTCTGGGAGATCTGTAATCCTCTGGGATTCTGTCATCCCCTGGGGTTCTGTCATCCTTTGGGGTTCTGTAATCCTCTGGGGTTCTGTCATCCTGTCATCCTCTGGGGTTCTGTCATCCTCTGGGATTCTGTCATCCTCTGGAGTTCTGTCATCCTCTGGGGTTCTGTCATCCTCTGAGATTCTGTCATCCTGTAATCCTCTGGCGTTCAGTCATCCTCTGGCGTTCTGTCATCCTCTGGGAGATCTGTAATCCTCTGGGATTCTGTCATCCCCTGGGGTTCTGTCATCCTTTGGGGTTCTGTAATCCTCTGGGGTTCTGTCATCCTGTAATCCTCTGGGGTTCTGTCATCCTGTCATCCTCTGGGATTCTGTCATCCTCTGGCTATTCTGTCATCCTCTGGAGTTCTGTCATCCTCTGGGGTTCTGTCATCCTCTGAGATTCTGTCATCCTGTAATCCTCTGGCGTTCAGTCATCCTCTGGCGTTCTGTCATCCTCTAGGATCCTGTCATCCTCTGGGATCCTGTCATCCTCTGGGATCCTGTCATCCTCTGGGACTCTGTCATCCTCTGGGGTTCTGTCATCCCCTGGGGTTCTGTCATCCTCTGGGATTCTGTCATCCCCTGGGGTTCTGTCATCCTCTGGGATTCTGTCATCCTCTGGGGTTCTGTCATCCTCTGGGGTTCTGTCATCCTGTCATCCTCTGGGGTTCTGTCATCCTGTCATCCTCTGGGGTTCTGTCATCCTTTGGGGTTCTGTCATCCTCTGGGATGAGGACAAGTAATGGGACTTCCCACCATATATATATTTTTTTTTACCAGTCATTTCCTTTCAATTCAGTGAAAGGAAGTGAACAAGTGCACACTTTAGGAGGAACTCCGTTACCCTATAAGAGCTTGAGTAGTCAGTAGCATTGTCCGATTGGTCCACTCTGAGATGTAAAGCGGTAACTCCAGGCCCCAGAATATATCCTCAGATAGAGTCCGTTGACCGTTTGGACTGTTTGAAGGTATCAAGCCAATCCACAACAGTCAGTTACAGTTCCGTTTTTTTCTTTTTTATATAGCACTCTACTTTCTTAGTTCACCGATAAGCCTTAAAAAAAAAACTCTTATAGGAAATGTTTCCTCTAAACAGGATAAGACATTTTTTTGAATGACTGCGTCCTTGTGGTGACTTAAATAGGACCTCTAACAGGATAAATGTAAAAAATGAATCCAACTCAGAATTCTACAGTATCTTTTTCTGCTACATGATTTCCAGTGTAGCTAGCTAGCAAAACAGCAGATTGATCGACAACATACAGTAGTGAGGGATATATTTAGGTTAGGATTAGATTAGCAACCTTTTAGTTGATGTGTACCGTCTAGTTGTCGGCTATTTAAACCTTTCTGATCCCCTTCACAGTTAATCTCTCTGAAGTCTATATTTCAGTGGCGATATAGAGAGTTTATAATGTTCCTCAAGGCTCTGAGCCTGATAAAGATGGCTGTATAAAAATCACAGCAACTAAATGACATAAATAATAAATAAATATAGATGCCCACCTTGAATATTGTCCCCATTTCATCTTGGTCAATCTTGCCGTTTCCGTCCTGATCGAACAGTTTGAAGTACCATTTCAGTTTCTGGTTGATTTCTCCTTTCAGCATCAGACTGACTGCTGCTATGTACTCTACGAAGTCTATGTATCCATCCTGGAAGAGAGAGAGAGAGAGAGAGAGAGAGAGAGAGAGAGAGAGAGAGAGAGAGAGAGAGAGAGAGAGAGAGAGAGAGGGAGAGAGAGGAAGAGAGAGAGAGAGAGATAAATATGATTGTTAGACAACAACAAAAAAGAGAATAGATACTTACTATAACTTTCTGGTTAACACCAACACCTAATGTAATTATAATATCCCAGTAGAGTTGCCTCTCAAGGATGCCTCAGGAACACATCAACAACAGTCACCCACGAAGCATCGTTACCCATCGCTCCACAAAAGCCGCGACCCTTGCAGAGCAAGGGGAACTACTACTTCAAGGTCTCAGAGCAAGTGACGTCACCGATTGAAACGCTATTTAGCGTGCACCGCTAACTAAGCTAGCCGTTTCACATCCGTTACACTTCTCAAGGATGCCTCTCAAAGTTGCATCTCAAGGGTGCCTCTCAAAGTTGCCTCTCAAGGATGCCTCTCAAAGTTGCCTCTCAAGGATGCCTCTCACGGATGCCTCTCAAAGTTGCCTCTCAAGGACGCCTCTCAAAGTTGCCTCTCAAAGTTGCCTCTCAAGGACGCCTCTCAAAGTTGCCTCTCAAAGTTGCCTCTCACGGATGCCTCTCAAAGTTGCCTCTCACAATGGTCTATGTCAGGTTTACCCAGAGTGCTGAGGGTACGCCAAATTTCCAACGGGGCTATACATATGGGTGAGTTTTTTTTCTCACTGCCAAAAAATAAAATTAAACCATCTAGTGTTCAGTGAAATAACAACACAATGTCAAATACAGGTAGCCTAGTCAAATAATTAACATCCAATCACATTAACCGAGAGGCTCTTGGGTACACTGCAGCATCCACCGAGAGGCTCTTGCTGCCAAGGGAATGCCTGACAGCTTGAAAGACGTTTTGGACACTACAGTGAAAATTGTTAACTTTGTTAAAGCAAGGCCCCTGAACTCTTGTGTATATTCTGCACTATGCAATGATACGGGCAGCGACCATGTAACGCTTTTACAACATACAGAAATGCGCTGGTTAACAAGGGACAAAGTATTGACATGTTTTTTCAAACTGAGAGACAAGCTTGAAGTTTTCTTTACTGACCATAATTTTCACTTGTCTGACCGCTTGATGATGACGAGTTTCTCATACGACTGGCCTGTCTGGGTGATGTTTTTTATCGTCTGAATGATCTGAATCTAGGATTACAGGAACTCTCCGCAACTATATTCAATGTGCGGGACAAAATTGAGGCTATAATTAAGAAGTTGGAGCTCATCTCTGTCTACATTAGGACAACACAAAGGTCTTTCCATCATTGTATTATTTTTTTGTGTGCAAATGAACTCAAGCTTACGGACAATGTCAAATCTGATATAGCGAATCACCTGAGTGAGTTGGGTTCGCAATTAAGCAGGTACTTACTCGAAACGGATGACACAAACAACTGGATTCGTTATCCCTTTCATGCCCTGCCTCCAGTCCACTTACTGATATCTGAACAAGAGAGACTCATTGAAATTGCAACAAGTGGTTCTGTGAAAATCAAATTGAATCAGAAGCCACTGCCAGATTTCTGGGTTCGGTTGCGATCGGAGTATCCTGCCTTGGCAAAGCTCTCTGTTAAGACACTGATGCCCTTTGCAATCACAGTTGAAGTCAGACGTTTACATACACCTCAGCCAAATACATTTAAACTCAGTTTTTCACAATTCCTGACATTTAATCAGAGTAAAAATTCCCTGTCTTAGGTCAGTTAGGATCACCACTTTATTTTAAGAATGTGAAATGTCAGAATAATACTAGAGATAATTATTTATTTCAGCTTTTATTTCTTTCATCACATTCCCAGTGGGTCAGAAGTTTACATACATTCAATTAGTATTTGGTAGCATTGCATTTAAATTGTTCAACTTGGGTCAATCGTTTCGGGTAGCCTTCCACAAGCTTCCCACAACAAGTTGGGTGAGTTTTGGCCCACTTCTCCTGACAGAGCTGGTGTAACTGAGTCAGGTTTGTAGGCCTCCTTGCTCGCACACCCTTTTTCAGTTCTGCCCACAAATTGTCTATAGGATTGAGGTCAGGGCTTTGTGATGGCCACTCCAATACCTTGACTTTGTTGTCCTTAAGCCATTTTGCCACAACTTTGGAAGTATTCTTGGGGTCATTGTTCATTTTGAAGACCCATTTGCGACCAAGCTTTAACTTTCAAGACTGATGTCTTGAGATGTTGCCTCAATATATCCACATAATTTACCTACTTCATGACGCCATCTATTTTGTGAAGTGCACCAATCCCTCCTGCAGCAAAGCACCCCCACAACATGATGCTGCCACCCCGTGCTTCACGGTTGGGATGGTGTTCTTCTTGCAAGCCTCCCCCTTTTTCCTCCAAACATAACAATTGTCATTATGGCCAAACAGTTATATTTTTGTTTCATCAGCCATTTCTCCAAAAGTACAATGTTTGTCTCCATGTGCAGTTGCAAACTGTAGTCTGGCTTTTTTATGGAGGTTTTGGAGCAGTGGCTTCTTCCTCGCTGAGCGGCCTTTCAGGTTATGTCGATATAGCACTCGTTTTACTGTGTATATACAGTACAGTGGGGATAACAAGTATTTGATACACTGACGATTTTGCAGGTTTTCCTACTTACAAAGCATGTAGAGGTCTGAATTTTTTTTTTATCATAGGTACACTTCAACTGTGAGAGACGGAATCTAAAACAAAAATCCAGAAAATCACACTGTATGATTTTTAACCCCAAACACCAATCAATTCAGGTATTGAAGCACGTTGGCTAGGAAAAACTCCCTAGAAAGGCCAACACCTAGGAAGACACCTAGAGAGGAACCAGGCTATGAGGGGTGGCCAGTCCTCTTCTGGCTGTGCCGTGTGGAGATTATAACAGAACATGGTCAAGATGTTCAAATGTTCATAAATGACCAGCATGGTAAAAAAAATAGGTCTGGGACCGGTAGCACGTCCGGTGAACAGGTCAGGATTCCATAGCCGCAGGCAGAACAGTTGAAACTGGAGCAGCAGCACGGCCAGGTGGACTGGGGACAGCAAGGAGTCATCATGCCAGGTAGTCCTGAGGCATGGTCCTACGGCTCAGGTCCTCCGAGAGAGAGAAAGAAAGACCTGCACAAGGCTGGGATGGGCTACAGGACAATAGGCAAGCAGCTTGGTTAGAAGGCAACAATTGTTGGCGCAATTATTAGAAAATGGTCTGGGGCACCATGCAAGATCTCACCTCGTGGGGCATCAATGATCATGAGGAAGGTGAGGGATCAGCCCAGAACTACACGGCAGGACCTGGTCAATGACCTGAAGAGAGCTGGGACCACAGTCTCAAAGAAAACCATTAGTAACACACTACGCCGTCATGGATTAAAATCCTGCAGCACACGCAAGGTCCCCCTGCTCAAGCCAGCGCATGTCCAGGCCCGTCTGAAGTTTGCCAATGACCATCTGGATGATCCAGAGGAGGAATGGGAGAAGGTCATGTGGTCTGATGAGACAAAAATAGAGCTTTTTGGTCTAAACTCCGCTCGCCATGTTTGGAAGAAGAAGAAGGATGAGTACAACCCCAAGAACACCATCCCAACCTTGCAGCATGGAGATGGAAACATCATTCTTTGGGAATGCTTTTCTGCAAAGGGGACAGGACGACTGCACTGTATTGAGGGGAGGATGGATGGGGCCATGTATCGCGAGATCTTGGCAAACAACCTCCTTCCCTCAGTAAGAGCATTGAAAATAGGTCGTGGCTGGGTCTTCCAGCATGACAACGACCCAAAACACACAGCCAGGGCAACTAAGGAGTGGCTCCGTAAGAAGCATCTCAAGGTCCTGGAGTGGCCTAGCTAGTCTCCAGACCTGAACCCAATAGATAATCTATGGAGCGAGCTGAAAGTCCGTATTGCCCAGCGGAAGGTCTGGGTCAACAATAAGACAGGATGGTCTGGGTCAACAGTAAGACAGGAAGGTCTGGGTCAACAATAAGACAGCATGGTCTGGGTTAACAGTAAGACAGGATGGTCTGGGTCAACAATAAGACAGGTGTAACGGTTTTCTTGAAGTGAAGGAGAGGTGGACCAAAACGCAGCGTGGTGGTTATTCATGGTTCTTTAATATAGACACTATACATGAATAAACTAACAAAACAAGAAATGTGGAAAATAATAAATAAATAAAAATAAACAGCCCTATCTGGTGCAAACACAGAGACAGGAACAATCACCCACAAACACACAGTGAAACCCAGGCTACCTAAGTATGATTCTCAATCAGAGACAACTAATGACACCTGCCTCTGATTGAGAACCATACTAGGCCGAAACATAGAAATACCCAAATCATAGAAAAACAAACATAGACTGCCCACCCCAACTCACGCCCTGACCATACTAAATAATGACAAAACAAAGGAAATAAAGGTCAGAACGTGACAGTACCCCCCCCCCCCCCCCCCCCCCCCCCCAAAGGTGCGGGCTCCGGCCGCAAAACCTTAACCTATAGGGGAGGGTCTGGGTGGGCGTCTGTCCGCGGTGGCGGCTCTGGCGCGGGACGCGGACCCCACTTCACCATCGTCTTAGTCCGCCTTATTGTCTGCTTCCGTGGCCTCCTAACCACGGCGACCCTTCTAAATGACCCCACTGGACTGAGGGGCAGCTCGGAACAGAGGGGCGGAAGCTCTGGACAGAGGGGCGGAAGCTCTGGACAGAGGGGTGGAAGCTCTGGACAGAGGGGCGGAAGCTCTGGACAGAGGGGCGGAAGCTCTGGACAGAGGGGCTCTGGCGCCCCTGGCTGACTGGCGGCACTGGCGGCCCCTGGCTGACTGGCAGCACTGGCGGCCCCTGGCTGACTGGCTGACTGGCGGCACTGGCGGCCCCTGGCTGACTGGCGGCCCCTGGTTGACTGGCGGCACTGGCGGCGCTGGGCAGACGGGTGGCACTGGCGGCGCTGGGCAGACGGGTGGCACTGGCGGCGCTGGGCAGACGGGTGGCTCAGATGGCGCTGGGCAGACTGGTAGCTCTGGCAGCGCTGGACAGGCGGGAGACTCCGTAAGGATGAGCCGGAGAGACAGCCTGGTGCGGGGGACTGCCACCGGAGGGCTGGTGCTTGGAGGTGGTGACGGATAGACCGGACCGTGCAGGCGCACTGGAGCTCTTGAGCACCGAGCCTGCCCAACCCTACCTGGATGCATGCTCCCGGTCGCCCTGGCAGTGCGGCGAGGTGGAATAGCCCGCACTGGGCTATGCAAGCGAACCGGGGACACCATGCGCAAGGCTGGTGCCATGTGCCATGGCACTTGGCTCGATGCCCACTCTAACCCGACCGATACGCGGAGCTGGAATGTACCTCACCGGGCTATGCACCCGCACTGGGGACACCGTGCGCTTCACAGCATAACATGGTGCCTGCCCGGTCTCTCCAGCCCCCCGGTAAGCACAGGAAGTTGGCGCAGGTCTCCTACCTGGCTTCGCCACACTTCCTGTGTGCACCCCCCCAATACATTTTTGGGGCTGAATCTCGGGCTTCCATCCACGCCGCCGTGCTGCCTCCTCATACCAGCGCCTCTCCGCCTTCGCCGCCTCCAGCTCTTCTTTGGGGCGGCGATATTCTCCATGCTGTGCCCAGGGTCCTTTACCATCCAACTCATCCTCCCATGTCCAGTACTCCTCACGCTGCTCCTGCTGCCGCTGCCTGTCACCACGCCGCTTGGTCCTGTTGTGGTGGGTGATTCTGTAACGGTTTTCTTGAAGTGAAGGAGAGGCGGACCAAAACGCAGCGTGGTGGTTATTCATGGTTCTTTAATATAGACACCATACATGAATAAACTATGGTCTGGATGGTCTGGGTCAACAATAAGACAGGAAGGTCTGGGTTAACAATAAGACAGGAAGGTCTGGGTTAACAATAAGACAGGAAGGTCTGGGTTAACAATAAGACAGGAAGGTCTGGGTTAACAGGGTTCATAACTGAGTTATATGAAGATGAGCCATATGTCATGTTAGTGAAGTGTTTCAACCTGAGCTACAGGATTAGAAAGTTCAAGGGGGCACAGTGGAGGATGGCATTCTGTGGTGAGCTGATGTGTGGTGAGCTGCTTAGCTGATGTGTGGTGAGCTGGTTAGCTGATGTGTGGTGAGCTGGTTAGCTGATGTGTGGTGAGCTGGTTAGCTGATGTGTGTTTAGCTGGTTAGCTGATGTGTGGTTAGCTGATGTGTGGTGAGCTGGTTAGCTGATGTGTGTTTAGCTGGTTAGCTGATGTGTGGTTAGCTGATGTGTGGTGAGCTGATGTGTGGTGAGCTGATGTGTGGTGAGCTGGTTAGCTGATGTGTGGTTAGCTGGTTAGCTGATGTGTGGTTAGCTGATGTGTGGTGAGCTGATGTGTGGTGAGCTGGTTAGCTGATGTGTGGTGAGCTGGTTAGCTGATGTATGGTGAGCTGGTTAGCTGATGTGTGGTGAGCTGGTTAGCTGATGTGTGGTGAGCTGGTTAGCTGATGTGTGGTTAGCTGATGTGTGGTGAGCTGGTTAGCTGATGTATGGTGAGCTGGTTAGCTGATGTGTGGTGAGCTGGTTAACTGATGTGTGGTGAGCTGATTTGTGGTGAGCTGATGTGTGGTGAGCTGGTTAGCTGATGTGTGGTGAGCTGATGTGTGGTTAGCTGGTTAGCTGATGTGTGGTGAGCTGGTTAGCTGATGTGTGTTTAGCTGGTTAGCTGATGTGTGGTTAGCTGGTTAGCTGATGTGTGGTGAGCTGATGTGTGGTGAGCTGGTTAGCTGATGTATGGTGAGCTTTGTTTTTAGCACCTGTTTCTGCACCAATATACATTTTACAGACCCTATACTTTCTATCCCTGGTGGAACCGTGTCTTCGAACAGACAGGAGGGAGAGAGGGAGAGGGAGAGAGAGAGACAGAGAGAGAGAGAGAGACAGAGAGAGAGAGAGACAGAGAGAGAGAGAGAGAGAGACAGAGAGACAGAGAGAGAGAGAGAGAGAGAGAGAGAGACAGAGAGAGAGAGAGAGACAGAGAGAGAGACAGAGAGAGAGACAGAGACAGAGAGAGAGACAGAGAGAGAGAGAGAGAGACTGAGCGAGAGAGAGAGAGAGAGAGAGAGAGACAGAGAGAGAGAGACAGAGAGAGAGAGAGAGAGAGAGAGAGAGACAGAGAGAGAGAGAGAGAGACAGAGAGAGAGAGAGAGACAGAGAGAGAGAGAGAGAGAGAGAGACAGAGAGAGAGAGAGAGAGAGACAGAGAGAGAGAGAGAGAGAGAGAGAGAGACAGAGAGAGAGAGAGAGAGAGACAGAGAGAGAGAGAGAGAGAGAGAGAGAGAGACAGAGAGAAGTAGAGAGAGAGAGAGAGAATGAGGGTCTTCTTACCCCGTCCATGTCGAAGGTAAAGAAGACCTGGTCCACGTAGCTGCTAGCTTCTTCTGTCATCCCCTGCATCTCCAGCATCGTCTTCAGCTCAAACAACGTGATGAGTCCCGAAGGAGACTCTTTCATAAACTTGTTGTACCAGTGGTGCATGTCCTCTGCCAGGATATCGTCCAGGTTAGACTCGTAGGCGCCCATACTTTCTTACTCCTACAGACACGTTCTGCTTCTGCCTAGGAGAGAGGTGTGGTGTGGGCCTTGGGGTCTGGGGCCTGCCTGCAGAGAGAGGAGCCGGAGGGAGGTGAGGCGTAGTGGAGAACAACACTGCAACTGGCTGACTCTTGCTGCATTGACTCTGGTCTTAATCTACTTGAGTTAATTCCCCCCCCCCCCCCCCCCCCCCCCACACACACACACACACTCCCCCACACCCTTCCCCGGGCTACTAAAAAAAGAGGTAACCCTATAATGGGATAACTGGACAGCTCTACCAAGAACCTGGGGACATCTAGGCTTCGCCGGTGTAAAGTGAGGCGCCCCATGATTGGCTCGTTGGACAGAGACGTCCCACCCAGAGAACCGTGAGGGCGAAGAACATTGGCTGAAGACCCTGGCACTACAGCTCTGGATTAGCATTTCTAAGGAATCTCTGAGCCCAACAAGGTCAAGTGTAGTCACGGAGCCCAAGTCACTTTGGCCAGACCTAATTTAGCTGCCGATGGACACAAGAACCCTCCCCGCCCATCTTGGTTGTGTAGCAACGGATCACATCCCACTGGGCACACACTAGTTTGAATCAACGTTGTTTCCACACATTTCCACATACACAGATTTTCCCAATTGTCAAAACACATTTGCTGAAACCACATCGTAGGTATTCAAAACACTAAACAGACAACACAATAATTTGGGATCAAAATCATGTAAGACCTTGCTCAAAATGAAACTCTGCATACTAATGAGATATACACACACACACACGCACGCGCACGCACGCACACACGCATACAAACGTCAAATGAATCTAACTTGGTGACAACCGAGAACACACTAATGTGACATATTCAAAACACCACTATCAGCACCTATTTCAGTGTAAAGACTAAGACGTTGTTGTCATACTGTGTACTATTTGTGTTTTACTCAAACAAGAAAGGAACACAAATGCAAATTTTTTAAATTTTTTTTACATTTTAACATGACTCAATACACGTCAAACAGCATACCGTAAGCACATACGCAGTAAAAATGCAAACATAAAGTAAATTAAAAATTAAAAGTAAGTAAATATATTTTGCATATGAAGGAAAGGAAGAAAAATATTCCTATTTGTACTATTGTACGTTAGATCAATTACACGGAATAGATAAAGAAACTTGTTAAAATACAGTAAAATCATAACTTTAAGTCAAGAAACTAATTCTCCGTTGAAAACAATGGATCAGTCATATGTGTTGTTTTGGTCCGGCCGCAGGTCTTCATCAACATCGCAGGCGATATTCTCCTTGGCCTTGACAGCAAAGGGGAAATAACTTCTGTCATGACACATCCTCCCCCTGACAGGCCTCTGACAGGAACGTCACCACAGGCCTCCTACACCAAGGAGAAGGGTCAAACGTTCATTGGGGTTTGTGATCGTACGCCGTCCACAGCCAATGCTGAAAACAACCCCCTCAATAGGAGTTGAGAAATGGAGAATATGGTGGGAGATGGAGAATTGTAAAAACCTGGGATGGTCGTGGAACCAGTTGCGGACCTGAGCAGCCTGATGTAAACATACATTTGCAGCGTACAGCCTGGCGTCTCTCTGCTCAGGGTCACCTGGCGTCTCTCTGCTCAGGGTCACCTGGTGTCTCTCTGCTCAGGATCACCTGGTGTCTCTCTGCTCAGGGTCACCTGGTGTCTCTCTGCTCAGGATCACCTAGTGTCTCCCTGCTCAGGATCACCTGGTGTCTCTCTGCATTGTCGGAACTAGAAGCACAAGCATTTCGCTACACTCGCATTAACATCTGCTAACCATGTGCATGTGACAAATAAGTTTTGTTTGATTTGATTTGATTTGCTCCGGGGTCACCTGGTGTCTCTCTGCTCAGGGTCACCTGGTGTCTCTCTGCTCAGGATCACCTGGTGTGTCTCTGCTCAGGGTCACTTGGTGTCTCTCTGCTCAGGGTCACCTGGTGTCTCTCTAAACAGGATCACCTGGTGTCTCTCTGCTCAGGATCACCTGGTGTCTCTCTGCTCAGTGTCACCTGGTGTCTCTCTGCTCAGGGTCACCTGGTGTCTCTCTGGTCAGGATCACCTGGTGTCTCTCTGCTCAGGATCACCTTGTGTCTCTCTGCTCAGGATAACCTGGTGTCTCTCTGCTCAGGGTCACCTGGTGTCTCTCTGCTCAGGATCACCTGGTGTCTCTCTGCTCAGGGTTACCTGGTGTCTCTCTGCTCAGGGTCACCTGGTGTCTCTCTGCTCAGGGTTACCTGGTGTCTCTCTGCTCAGGGTCACCTGGTGTCTCTCTGCTCAGGATCACCTGGTGTCTCTCTGCTCAGGATCACCTGGTGTCTCTCTGCTCAGGATCACCTGGTGTCTCTCTGCTCAGGGTTACCTGGTGTCTCTCTGCTCAGGGTCACCTGGTGTCTCTCTGCTCAGGATCACCTGGTGTCTCTCTGCTCAGGGTCACCTGGTGTCTCTCTGCTCTGGCTGAAAACGATTGTCATGTAAAAGTATTCAGGAAATGAAGGAGATGGGCAGTGTTGTATGGTCCAACAGTAGCATGGCGGTGGAGAGCCACATTGTGACTCATAGCTGCTCATATGGTGACATTTCTCCCCCGCGTTGGTCAGGTACCTCAGCGATGGCGCGTTGACCAATGATGTTCCTTCCTCTCCTCCTCGTCTTCGCTAAATTGAATCCAGCCTCATCTAGGTATATGAGTTCCTGGGAGAATGGGACTTGTATTCAACTCAATGATTCTCTGAAATGACAGTTAATACTGTAATTGCTGTGTGGTAAAGTTCACTGTCAACATCAATGAGTCTCTAATGTTTCAAGAGAGCAATACTAATACATTACCTACTTGCACATATTCCATACCGTTTATCCTTCACTCTTCACTCAAACCTCTTCTCATTATGGAACGTCCGGATGATGGACGCTACGGTGAAGCGGCTCAGATTGGGCTGCACTCTCTGCCCAGCCACTCTCTCAAGGTCAAACCATGGTCTGCCCAGCCTCTCTCAAGGTCAAACCATGGTCTGCCCAGCCTCTCTCAAGGTCAAACCATGGTCTGCCCAGCCTCTCTCAAGGTCAAACCATGGTCTGCCCAGCCTCTCTCAAGGTCAAACCATGGTCTGCCCAGCCTCTCTCAAGGTCAAACCATGGTCTGCCCAGCCACTCTCAAGGTCAAACCATGGTCTGCCCAGCCTCTCTCAAGGTCAAACCATGGTTGACCACATGATCTGCCCAGCCTCTCTCAAGGTCAAACCATGGTTGACCACATGGTCTGCCCAGCCACTCTCTCAAGGTCAAACCATGGTCTGCCCAGCCACTCTCAAGGTCAAACCATGGTCTGCCCAGCCACTCTCTCAAGGTCAAACCATGGTTGACCACATTGTCTGCCCAGCCTCTTTCTCAAGGTCAAACCTTGGTTGACCACATGGTCTGCCCAGGCACTCTCTCAAGGTCAAACCACGGTTGACCACATGGTCTGCCCAGCCACTCTCTCAAGGTCAAACCACGGTTGACCACATGGTCTGCCCAGCCTCTCTCAAGGTCAAACCATGGTCTGCCCAGCCTCTCTCAAGGTTAAACAATGGTCTGCCCAGCCTCTCTCAAGGTCAAACCATGGTCTGCCCAGCCTCTCTCAAGGTCAAACCATGGTCTGCCCAGCCTCTCTCAAGGTCAAACCATGATCTGCCCAGCCACTCTCAAGGTCAAACCATGGTCTGCCCAGCCACTCTCTCAAGGTCAAACCACGGTTGACCACATGGTCTGCCCAGCCTCTTTCTCAAGGTCAAATCTTGGTTGACCACATGGTCTGCCCAGCCACTCTCAAGGTCAAACCACGGTTGACCACATGGTCTGCCCAGCCACTCTCAAGGTCAAACCATAGTTGACCACATGGTCTGCCCAGCCTCTCTCTCAAGGTCAAACCATGGTTGACCACATGGTCTGCCCAGCCTCTCTCTCAAGGTCAAACCATGGTTGACCACATGGTCTGCCCAGCCTCTCTCAAGGTCAAACCATGGTTGACCACATGGTCCACCACAGTCATCTGAATTTCATCAGGGATTACTCTCCTTGTTCTTGTTCCACCCTCCAACCTACCAACCAACCTACCAACCCTCCAACCTACCAACCCTCCAACCTTCCAACCCTCCATCCCACCAACCTACCAACCCTCCAACCCTCCAACCCACCAACCTACAAACCCTCCAACCCACCAACCCTCCATCCCACCAACCTACCAACCCACCAACCCTCCAACCCACCAACTCTCCAACCCTCCAACCCACCAACCTACCAACCCACCAACCTTCCAACCCTCCATCCCACCAACCTACCAACCCACCAACCCTCCAACCCACCAACCTTCCAACCCTCCATCCCACCAACCTACCAACCCACCAACCCTCCAACCCACCAACCCTCCAACCCTCCAACCCACCAACCTACCAACCTACCAACCTACAGTGCCTTGCGAAAGTATTCGGCCCCCTTGAACTTTGCGACCTTTCGCCACATTTCAGGCTTCAAACATAAAGATATAAAACTGTATTTTTTTGTGAAGAATCAACAACAAGTGGGACACAATCATGAAGTGGAACGACATTTATTGGATATTTCAAACTTTTTTTACACATCAAAAACTGAAAAATTGGGCGTGCAAAATTATTCAGCCCCTTTACTTTCAGTGCAGCAAACTCTCTCCAAAAGTTCAGTGAGGATCTCTGAATGATCCAATGTTGACCTAAATGACTAATGATGATAAATACAATCCACCTGTGTGTAATCAAGTCTCCGTATAAATGCACCTGCACTGTGATAGTCTCAGAGGTCCGTTAAAAGCGCAGAGAGCATCATGAAGAACAAGGAACACACCAGGCAGGTCCGAGATACTGTTGTGAAGAAGTTTAAAGCCGGATTTGGATGCAAAAAGATTTCCCAAGCTTTAAACATCCCAAGGAGAACTGTGCAAGCGATAATATTGAAATGGAAGGAGTATCAGAAATCTACCAAGACCTGGCCATCCCTCTAAACTTTCAGCTCATACAAGGAGAAGACTGATCAGAGATGCAGCCAAGAGGCCCATGATTACTCTGGATGAACTGCAGAGATCTACAGCTGAGGTGGGAGACTCTGTCCATAGGACAACAATCAGTCGTATATTGCACAAATCTGGCCTTTATGGAAGAGTGGCAAGAAGAAAGCCATTTCTTAAAGATATCCATAAAAAGTGTTGTTTAAAGTTTGCCACAAGCCACCTGGGAGACACACCAAACATGTGGAAGAAGGTGCTCTGGTCAGATGAAACCAAAATTGAACTTTTTGGCAACAATGCAAAACGTTATGTTTGGCGTAAAAGCAACACAGCTGAACACACCATCCCCACTGTCAAACATGGTGGTGGAAGCATCATGGTTTGGGCATGCTTTTCTTCAGCAGGGACAGGGAAGATGGTTAAAATTGATGGGAAGATGGATGGAGCCAAATACAGGACCATTCTGGAAGAAAACCTGATGGAGTCTGCAAAAGACCTGAGACTGGGATGGAGATTTGTCTTCCAACAAGACAATGATCCAAAACATAAAGCAAAATCTACAATGGAATGGTTCAAAAATTAACATATCCAGGTGTTAGAATGGCCAAGTCAAAGTCCAGACCTGAATCCAATCGAGAATCTGTGGAAAGAACTGAAAACTGCTGTTCACAAATGCTCTCCATCCAACCTCACTGAGCTCGAGCTGTTTTGCAAGGAGGAATGGGAAAAAATGTCAGTCTCTCGATGTGCAAAACTGATAGAGACATACCCCAAGCGACTTACAGCTGTAATCGCAGCAAAAGGTGGCGCTACAAAGTATTAACTTAAGGGGGCTGAATAATTTTGCACGCCCAATTTTTCAGTTTTTGATTTGTTAAAAAAGTTTGAAATATCCAATAAATGTCGTTCCACTTCATGATTGTGTCCCACTTGTTGTTGATTCTTAACAAAAAAATACAGTTTTATATCTTTATGTTTGAAGCCTGAAATGTGGCAAAAGGTCGCAAAGTTCAAGGGGGCCGAATACTTTCGCAAGGCACTGTACCTCTCTGCCAAGTTTGCTTCCATTGTTCTCCAAACACTGGAGTACTCACCTGCAACCTTTTTATCCATACCAAAGGTCTGATTGCAAAGTGTAATCTGGTTCAGGTTATTAATCAACCTACCAGGGCGTTTACAAACACTACAGGAACAAAATCATCCACATCTATCGATCACATTTTTTACTAATACTGTAGAACTTTAATCTAAAGCTGTATCCGTACCCATTGGATGCAGTGATCACAATATAGTGGAAAGCCAAAGTTCCAACAGACCTGTTAATAGTGTATTTTTGTTGTGACTCTTATGTGGATGATGTTAAAAATATTTGTTGGTCTGTTGTGATTAATGAGGAGCATCCAGACGCTGCACTTGATGAATTTATGAAATTGCTTCTTCCAATGATTTGATAAACATTAACCTGTAAAGTAACTGACTGTTAGAACTGTTGAGGCTCCATGGATCGATGAGGAATTGAAAAACTGTATGGTTGAAAGAGATGGGGGCAACAGGAAGTGGCTGATAAGTCTGGCTGCACATCTGATTGGCTGACTTACGGCACATCTGACTGGCTGACTTACTGCACATCTGATTGGCTGACTTACTGCAAACTGAGAAATGATGTGACTAAACTCAACAAACAGAAGAAGAAACTGTATTATGAAGCCAAGATCAATGACATATAAAGAATGATGGAAGCAAAAAAAACTTTGGAGTTCTTTTATGGGCAGAAAGACAAATTCAACTCCATCTTTCATCCAATCAGATGGCTTATTCATCACAAAACTATTTGATGTTGCCAATTATTTTAATGATTTACTTCATTGGCAAAGTGGGCAAACTTAGGCAGGAAGTGCCAACAACATCATATTCACGGGCAGGAAGTGTCAACAACATCATATTCACGGGCAGGAAGTGTCAACAACATCATATTCACGGGCAGGAAGTGCCAACAACATCATATTCACGGGCAGGAAGTGTCAACAACATCATATTCACGGGCAGGAAGTGCCAACAACATCATATTCACGGGCAGGAAGTGTCAACAACATCATATTCATGGGCAGGAAGTGCCAACAACATCATATTCATGGGCAGGAAGTGCCAACAACATCATATTCACGGGCAGGAAGTATCAACAACATCATATTCACGGGCAGGAAGTGTCAACAACATCATATTCATGCATAAAAAAAAAAAAATAACGAAAGAAAAGCTTTGCAAGCTTGAATTTTGTAACGATAGTGTGGGAGAGGTGGAAAAATATTGATATTAATCAATAATGACAAACCCCCTGGCATTGACAACTTAGATGGAAAGCTACTGAGGATGGTAGCTGACTCTATAGTCACTCCTACTGAGGATGGTAGCTGACTCTATAGCCTATCCTACTGAGGATGGTAGCTGACTCTATAGCCACTCCTACTGAGGATGGTAGCTGACTCTATAGCCACTCCTACTGAGGGTGGTAGCTGACTCTATAGCCACTCCTACTGAGGATGGTAGCTGACTCTATAGCCACTCCTACTGAGGATGGTAGCTGACTCTATAGCCACTCCTACTGAGGGTGGTAGCTGACTCTATAGCCACTCCTACTGAGGGTGGTAGCTGACTCTATAGCCACTCCTACTGAGGGTGGTAGCTGACTCTATAGCCACTCCTACTGAGGGTGGTAGCTGACTCTATAGCCACTCCTACTGAGGGTGGTAGCTGACTCTATAGCCACTCCTACTGAGGGTGGTAGCTGACTCTATAGCCACTCCCATCTGTCATATCTTTAATCTGAGTCTAGAGGAAAGTGTTTGTCCTCAGGCCTGGAGGGAAGCCAAAGTCATTCCGCTACCCAAGAGTGGTAAAGAGGCCTTTACTGGCTCTAACAGCAGACCAATCCGCTTGCTGCCAGCTCTGAACATACTGTTGGAAAAAATGGTATATGACCAAATACAATGCTATTTCTCTGTAAACAAATGAACAACAGACTTTCGGCATGCTTATAGAGAAGAGGACGCAACATGTACTGCACTGACACAAATGACTGATGACTGGTTGAAATAAATTGAAAATAAGAAGATTATGAGAGCTGCACTATAGATTTCAGTGCTACCTTTGGTATTATTGACCATAACCTGTTCGTGCCGTGGGGGGGAGATCTTCGTGGGCTATACTCGGCCTTGTCTCGGGAAAGGCAAAGTGGGTCTCCTGTCTTATCCGGATTCCTGTGTGAATTTAAGTACTAGGTTTCTTTCTAGGTTCCTGCCTTTCTAGGGAGGTTTTTCCTAGCCGCCGTGCTTCTACACTGGCATTTTAGGCTGGGTTTCTGTACAGCACTTTGTGATATCAGCTGATGTACAAAGAGCTTTATCAATACATTTGATTGATTGATTGAAAATACATACACTACCGTTAAAAAGTTTGGGGCCACTTAGAAATGTCCTTGTTTTTGAAAGAAAAGCACATTTTTTTTGCCCATTACAATCATGTCAAATGGATCAGAAATACAGTGTCGTCATTGTTAATGATGTAAATGACTATTGTAGCTGGAAACGGCTGATTTTTTTAATGGAATATCTACATAGGCATACAGAGGCCCATTATCAGCAACCATCACCCCTGTGTTCCAACGGCACGTTGTGTTAGCTCATCCAAGTTTATCATTTTAAAAGGATAATTGATCATTAGAAAACCCTTTTGCAATTATGTTAGCACAGCTGAAAACCGTTGTTCTGATTAAAGAAGCAATAAAACTGGCCTTCTTTCGACTAGTTGAGTATCTGGAGCATCAGCATTTGTGGGTTCGATTACAGGCTCAAAATGGCCAGAAAAAAATACCTTTCTTTTGAAACTCGTCAGTCTATTCTTGTTCTGAGAAATGAAGGCTATTCCATGCGAGACATTGCCAAGAAACTGAAGATCTCGTACAACGCTGTGTACTACTCCCTTCGCAGAACAGAGCAAATTGGCTCTAACCAGAATAGAAAGAGGAGTGGGAGGCCCCGGTGCACAACTGAGCAAGAGGACAAGTACATTATAGTGTCTAGTTTGAGAAACAGACACCTCACAAGTCCTCAACTGGCAGCTTCATTAAATAGTACCCGCAAAACACCAGTCTCAACGTCAATGGGATGCTGGCCTTCTAGGCAGAGTTCCTCTGTCCAGTGTCTGTGTTCTTTTGCCCATCTTAATCTTTTATTTTTATTGGCCAGTCTAAGATATGGCTTTTTCTTTGCAACTCTGCCTAGAAGGTCAGCATCCCGGAGTCGCCTCTTCACTGTTGACGTTGAGACTGGTGTTTTGTGGGTACATTTTTTTTTTAAAGGTGCCAGTTGAAGTTTTTTCCCGCCTAAACGAGTCTGACCACTAATCAGCGACCACTATGATGACACACCAAATGCGTTTGATGGATCGCAGGAAAAGAGAAGGAATAGGCTTTTGTAAGCTACAGACCAAGCTATGTCTTCCAATGGTGCGACTGCAGTCGGCATCAAAACATCATCCAATTTCAATGAATGCTTAGAGGTAAGGACGACAGCAGCAGTGTAGCTTACGGGTGATACGGATACAATCCTACAGTTTTTTGTGTCACCTCTATTAAAATTCTATTAGAATCCTATTCGAATCCTATTGGACTCCTATTAGAATCCTATTAGAATCCTATTGGACTCCTATTAGAAACCTATTAGAATCCTATTGGACTCCGATCAGAATCATATCCGAATCCCGTTAGAATCCTATTGGACTCCTATTAGAATCCTATTGGACTCCTATTAGAATCCTATTAGAATCCTATTGGACTCCGATGGGAATCGTATTGGGATCCCATTAGAATCCTATTGGACTCCTATCAGAATCCCATTAGAATCCTATTGGACTCCGATCAGAATCCTATCTGAATCGCATTAGAATCCTATTGGACTCCTATCAGAATCCCATTAGAATCATATTGGACTCCTATTAGAATCCTATTAGAATCCTATTGGACTCCGATCGGAATCCTATCGGAATCCCATTAGAATCCTATTGGACTCCTATCAGAATCCTATTAGAGTCCTGTCGGAATCCTATTAGAATCCTATCGGAATCCTATTAGAATCCTATCGGAATCCCGTTAGAATCCTATTGGACTCCTATCAGAATCCCATTAGAATCCTGTTGGACTCCTATCAGAATCCCATTAGAATCCTATTGGACTCCTATCAGAATCCTATTGGACTCCTATTAGAATCCTATTATTATCCCATTAGAATCCTATTGGACTCCAATTAGAATCCTTTTAGAATCCCATTAGAATCCTATTGGACTCCTATCAGAATCCTATTAGAATCCTATCGGACTCCTATTAGAATCCTATCGGACTCCTATTAGAATCCCATTAGAATCCTATTGGACTCCTATTAGAATCCTATTGGACTCCTTTCAGAATCATAGTAGAATCCTATTGGACTCCGATCAAAATCCCATTAGAATCCTATTAGAATCCTATCGGACTCCTATTAGAATCCTATTGGACTCCTATTAGAATCCTAGTAGAATCCTATTGGACTCCGATCAAAATCCCATTAGAATCCTATTGGACTCCTATCAGAATCCTATTAGAATCCTATTAGAATCCCATTAGAATACTATTGGACTCCTATCAGAATCCCATTAGAATCCTATTGGACTACTTTCAGAATCCTATTATAATCCTATTGGACTACTTTCAGAATCCTATTATAATCCTATTGAACTCCGATCAAAATCCTATTAGAATCCTATTGGACTCCTATTAGAATCCTATTAGAATCCCATTAGAATACTATTGGACTCCTATCAGAATCCCATTAGAATCCTATTGGACTACTTTCAGAATCCTATTATAATCCTATTGAACTCCGATCAAAATCCTATTAGAATCCTATTGGACTGCTATTAGGTCAGGTGTATATTAGTACTGTTCTCAGTTCAGGTGTATATTAGTACTGGTCTCAGGTCATTAATTGGTAAATCAGGCATCTATCTCTCCTGTTATAGCAAATCAGGCATCTATCTCTCCTGTTATAGTAAATCAGGCATCTATCTCTCCTGTTGTAGTAAATCAGGTATCTATCTCTCCTGTTATAGTAAATCAGGCATCTATCTCTCATGTTATAGTAAATCAGGCATCTATCGCTCCTGTTATAGTAAATCAGGCATCTATCTCTCCTGTTATAGTAAATCAGGCATCTATCTCTCCTGTTATAGTAAATCAGGCATCTATCTCTCCTGTTATAGTAAATCAGGCATCTATCTCTCCTGTTATAGTAAATCAGGCATCTATCTCTCCTGTTATAGTAAATCAGGCATCTATCTCTCCTGTTGTAGTAAATCAGGCATCTATCTCTCCTGTTATAGTAAATCAGGCATCTATCGCTCCTGTTGTAGTAAATCAGGCATCTATCTCTCCTGTTGTAGTAAATCGGGCATCCAGCACCCCTGTTATAGTAAATCAGGCATCTATCTCTCCTGTTATAGTAAATAAGGCATCCACACCCCTGTTATAGTAAATCTGCCTTTAGAAGATCAGTCCTGTTGAAAACATGATTAAGAGGAAGGCAGGCAGGAAGGCACACCAGGCCAGCCAACATGCCAGGCCAGCCGACACAGACAAACGATTCTGACAGCCAATGTCTATGAGCTCTTGGCATGGAGTAATACTAGGAATTAGGCTTACTACCAGGGGATCCTTCGCTCTCACAGCATGGGATAATTATTACAAATATTTTTTATTTAACTAGGCTAGTCAGTTAAGAACAAATTCTTATTCACAATGACGGCCCAACCGGGGAACAGTGGGTTAACCGCCTTGTTCAGGGGGCGGAACGAAATATTGTTTCCTTGTCAGCTTGGGGGATTCGATCCAGCAAACCTTTCAGTTACTGGTCCAACGCTCTAACCGCTAGGCTACCTGTCTCCTCTAACCGCTAGGCTACCTGCCTCCTCTAACCGCTAGGCTACCTGTCTCCTCTAACCACTAGGCTACCTGCCTCCTCTAACCACTAGACTACCTGCCTCCTCTAACCACTAGGCTGCCTGCCTCCTCTAACCGCTAGGCTACCTGCCTCCTCTAACCGCTAGGCTGCCTGCCTCCTCTAACCACTAGGCTACCTGCCTCCTCTAACCACTAGGATACCTGCCTCCTCTAACCACTAGACTACCTGCCTCCTCTAACCACTAGACTACCTGCCTCCTCTAACCACTAGGCTGCCTGCCTCCTCTAACCGCTAGGCTGCCTGCCTCCTCTAACCACTAGGCTACCTGCCTCCTCTAACCACTAGACTACCTGCCTCCTCTAACCACTAGGCTACCTGCCTCCTCTAACCACTAGGCTACCTGCCTCCTCTAACCCCTAGGCTACCTGCCTCCTCTAACCACTAGACTACCTGCCTCCTCTAACCCCTAGGCTACCTGCCTATGAATTAACAGTCGATTCTATAATATCTTGGTCTTTCTTCCTCTTTGACCTGAAACCAGTTTCTACAGTATTCCATCTGTATGATCAGTATTCTCAATCTCCTCCAATCCAGTCGGAGCATTCAGCATCAGCTTGACCTGGAAACATCCGGATGTAGCCTCAAATATAATATAAAGGCCCGGTGGATGAAAAACTGGGATTGTCCTGTGTTTTATACATAGATTTCCACACTATGAGGTTGTAATAATACTGTGAAATTGTGAAAATTATGATAATACCCTTTTAGTGTAAGAGCTGTTTCAGCCTGTTTCGGTGGGGCGGAGTTTTGGCCCGCCTCGTGACATAACCAGGCGGTAAATTAGTTAATAGACCAATGAGAAAGAGAGTTCTAAACCTCTCAGCCAATAACAGCTAGTTTCCAGTTTTCCCCGCCCCTCTCAGACCACTCCCAGACAGTCCGAGCAAAATTCCTTCTTGAGAAATTGCTCTTTGCTAAGAAGAGATTTTTGTTTATTTTCGACCATTTTTTTTTATTGAAAACATTGACAGTAGGTACTTGTTAACTACAAATGATTTGATATTGATATTAAAAAAATCAAAACCTACGCTGGACCTTTAATAAAATCTTCTAGAAGAATCTACATCCATTTATAGTCTGCTGAGACATATAAACCTATTATACTCATCTAATCCCAGGATCCAGTCCTCTGGTGGCAGATTTAGCCCGTGGGAACACAGCCAGGTGAGCTCCAAATAGCACTTTATTTTAAGGTACTGTTTCCAGTATTTTACCTGGTATTTATAAATTGTGGTAAAAAAAAAAAGAAATGGGGTACCGTTCTGGTATTTAGGCTACTTAAAATAGTTGAACACAATTGAACAGGCAATACACAAGTTACTATTGTGTAATAACCATTTGGCCTTTCGAAGGAGATACCTGATCATCTCTGAACCCGGTGTTTAATACCTATTACAGATAAAGAATATTTTTCACAAGTTTACTTTTCCGTTAGGCAACACTTTTCCAACTCTTCTGCTTGTGCGTCAAACTCAGATTTTACTAGACATTTTTTATTACAAAAAAAAAATTAAAAAGTCTTACTAAGAAATAATTTCGTTTTCCATTATCTGCCGTCCATCCTTAACGGTCTTAAACACTTGTTGTTGGATCCACATTAACCTTTAAACTCTGGTGACATGTAATTGTCCGTAACTGTGGCAACAAATGTCAATCAATTACAAAGTCAGATGTCAACTGGCTCAGGCTTAAACAGAGGATCTGGACGTTTCCTGGAGCTACGAACACACCACTGCTTAATGACCGGGAGGAGGAGGAGGAGGAGGAGGAAGAGGAGGAGGAAGAGGAGGAGGAGGAGGAGGAAATTAACCATTAGCCTCTTCAGGGCATATACAAGCACACTGATGACATCATTGATGTTGCAAGTACTATATCCCAAAAAACACAATTATACTGGAGTTAAGTAGCGCAGTACTTTTGAGTATTAGTGCAGTTATTTGGAAAGTACTGTGTCTGAAATTACAGTACACCCTCCCTATTGGTTCAGAGAGCAGAGTAGAGACAGTAGTGGTACAGAGACACATGGAACAACAGGAGACAGTAGAGACAGTAGGGACAGGAGAGACCGTAGGGACAGTAGAGACAGGAGAGACCGTAGAGACCATAGGGACAGTAGAGACAGTAGAGACAGTAGAGACCGTAGGGACAGTAGAGACAGTAGAGACAGTAGTGGTACAGAGACACATGGAACAACAGGAGACAGAAGAGACAGTAGAGACCGTAGGGACAGTAGAGACAGGAGAGACCGTAGAGACCATAGGGACAGTAGAGACAGTAGAGACCATAGGGACAGTAGAGACAGTAGGGACAGTAGAGACAGTAGAGACAGTAGGGACAGTAGAGACAGTAGTGATACAGAGACACATGGGACATCAGGAGACAGAGACAGAGACAGTAGTGGTACAGAGACACATGGGACATCAGGAGACAGTAGGGACAGTAGAGACAGTTGAGACAGTAGTGGTACAGAGACACATGGAACAACAGGAGACAGTAGAGACAGTAGAGACAGTTGAGACAGTTGAGACCGTAGGGACAGTAGAGACCGTAGGGACAGTAGAGACAGTAGAGACCATAGGGACAGTAGAGACAGTAGGGACAGTAGACAGTAGAGACAGTAGGGACAGTAGAGACAGTAGTGAAACAGAGACACATGGGACATCAGGAGACAGAGACAGAGACAGTAGTGGTACAGAGACACATGGAACATCAGGAGACAGTAGGGACAGTAGAGACAGTTGAGACAGTAGTGGTACAGAGACACATGGAACAACAGGAGACAGTAGAGACAGTAGAGACAGTTGAGACCGTAGGGACAGTAGAGACAGTAGAGACCATAGGGACAGTAGAGACAGTAGGGACAGTAGACAGTAGAGACAGTAGGGACAGTAGAGACAGTAGTGAAACAGAGACACATGGGACATCAGGAGACAGAGACAGAGACAGTAGTGGTACAGAGACACATGGAACATCAGGAGACAGTAGGGACAGTAGAGACAGTTGAGACAGTAGTGGTACAGAGACACATGGAACAACAGGAGACAGTAGAGACCGTAGAGACAGTAGAGACCGTAGGGACAGTAGAGACCGTAGAGACAGTAGAGACCATAGGGACAGTAGAGACCGTAGGGACAGTAGAGACCGTTGGGACAGTAGAGACAGTAGGGACAGTAGAGACAGTAGGGACAGTAGAGACAGTAGTGGTACAGAGACACATGGGACATCAGGAGAAGGTAGAGAAGGTAGGGACAGTAGAGACAGTAGAGACTGTCTGGCGCCCCCCCCCCCCCCCCCCCTTGGGTTGTGCCGTGGCCGAGATCTTTGTGGGCTATACTCAGCCTTGTCTCAGGATGGTGAGTTGGTGGTTGAAGATATCCCTCTAGTGGTTTGGGGGCTGTGCTTTGGCAAAGTGGGTGGGGTTATATCCTTCTTGTTTGGCCCTCTCCGGGGGTATCATCGGATGGGGCCACAGTGTCTCCTGACCCCTCTTGTCTCAGCCTCCAGTATTTATACTGCAGTAGTTTATGTGTCGGTGGGCTAGGGTCAGTTTGTTATATCTGGAGTACTTCTCCTGTCCTATTCTGTGTCCTGTGTGAATTTAAGTGTGCTCTCTCTCTCTCTCTCTCTAATTCTCTCTTTCTTTCTCTCTCTCAGAGGACCTGAGCCCTAGGACCATGCCTCAGGACTACCTGACATGATGACTCCTTGCTGTCCCCAGTCCACCTGGCCGTGCTGCTGCTCCAGTTTCAACTGTTCTGCCTGTGATTATTATTATTTGACCATGTTGGTCATTTATGAACATTTGAACATCTTGGCCATGTTCTGTTATAATCTCCACCCGGCACAGCCAGAAGAGGACTGGCCACCCCTCATAGCCTGGTTCCTCTAGGTTTCTTCCTAGGTTTTGGCCTTTCTAGTAGGGACAGTAGAGACAGTATGGACAGTAGGGACAGTAGAGACAGTAGAGACAGTAGGGACAGTAGAGACAGTAGAGACAGTAGGGACATTAGAGACAGTAGTGGTACAGAGACACATGGGACATCAGAAGACAGAGACAGTAGAGACAGTAGTGGTACAGAGACACATGGGACATCAGGAGAAAGTAGAGACAGAAGGGACAGTAGAGACAGTAGAGACAGTAGGGACAGTAGGGACAGTAGAGAAAGTAGAGACAGTAGGGACAGTAGGGACAGTAGAGACAGTAGGGACAGTAGAGACAGTAGGGACAGTAGAGGCAGTAGGGACAGTAGAGACAGTAGGGACATTAGAGACAGTAGTGGTACAGAGACACATGGGACATCAGGAGACAGAGACAGTAGAGACAGTAGTGGTACAGAGACACATTATCACCACCTAGTGATCAGAAATGTGGATCACGGACAACTTCTGTACTTGTAAACAACAACAACTTATTTACAGGAAAACAACAAAAATGCAACTTCCTGCAGGTGAATATCGTGGTCACTCAACTAGGACAACCCCGTTGCTAACTAGGACAACCCTGTTGCTAACTAGGACACCCCCGTTGCTAACTAGGACAACCCCGTTGCTAACTAGGACAACCCCGTTGCTAACTAGGACACCCCCGTTGCTAACTAGGACAACCCCGTTGCTAACTAGAACAACCCCGTTGCTAACTAGGACAACTCCTTGCAGAGTACAATAAAAAACAAAACATTTATTTCACAAAATTACAAAATACAGTTTCCAATCAATTCATGTAAAATGTAAAATGTGAAAGAATATAGAGATTGAAGCAATGCCTCAAATTGGAATAGTTAGTTCTCTCAGACATGATATATAGACTATAGAGTAGGTATCAGGAAGTCATATTACAACCGATAAAAAGATCTTGGATTAAAAAAAAGATCTTGGATAAAAAAGATCTTGGATAAAAACATCTTGGATAAAAACATCTTGGATAAAAACATCTTGGATAAAAAAGATCTTGGATAAAAACATCTTGGATAAAAACATCTTGGATAAAAAAGATCTTGGATAAAAACATCTTGGATAAAAACATCTTGGATAAAAACATCTGGCTTGGCCACAGACATTGTTAATCCACTTTGACACTTAACATGCAAACAAAATAATTCACCGTCAGACAAACACTTAATGTCAACACCCCATTATCCTCATTCCAAAAGTACACTTAGGCCTTTCCATTCTCTTGGCTACTTGAGATAGATGGAATGATTGGAATGTGCAGAAAAGTATCATCAATGTCTATTTGTCATACAGTCTGTCAGGTTGTACATGCCACTGACACAGCAGTAGTGATCCAGTTTCACAGGGTTTCATTGTGTGTGTGTCTGGGTTGGTCCATGGGTTCTACGTAGCCGTCAGATATTCCACTCAATCAGATGGGTCTCTTGGATCTGCTCAAATCTCTTTGCTGGGAAACTCTTAAAATATAGAAACACATTTTTGTATTTACAACACTAGAACGTAAACATATTTCCCCTCTTTCTGGCTGTGGCCTCTTCCTCATGTCACTTCCTCATCCTCATGCCACTTCCTCATCCTCATGCCACTTCCTCATCCTCATGCCACTTCCTCATCCTCATGCCACTTCCTCATCCTCATGTCACTTCCTCATCCTCATGCCACATCCTCACCCTCATGCCACTTCCTCATCCTCATGGCACTTCCTCATCCTCATGTCACTTCCTCATCCTCATGTCACATCCTCACCCTCATGCCACTTCCTCATCCTCATGGCACTTCCTCATCCTCATGCCACTTCCTCATCCTCATGCCACTTCCTCATCCTCATGCCACTTCCTCATCCTCATGTCACTTCCTCATCCTCATGCCACATTCTCACCCTCATGCCACTTCCTCATCCTCATGCCACTTCCTCATCCTCATGTCACTTCCTCATCCTCATGCCACTTCCTCATCCTCGTGTCACTTCCTCTGAGATATGGCTTGATGCATCATCATGACAGCAAAAACATCACAACACTACAGACAGTCAGACTGTTTCATGATAATGACCTACCCCCAGAGTATTGCGTAGTCGTCACCAATACAGCACGCCACTTCTGCTCTCACTAGTCACTGAGCCAACTGCAAAGGACAAGGAATAAAGAGATGGCGCTAAGAATAACATCACAGGGACATTTCAGAATTTAAATTAATTTATTTATATTTACGCAACAGAAAATATTGTTATATTGTGAGGGTATGTGTGCCACTCTCACCCTGCATGTCCAGTGTGTGTGTCTCAGTCTGCATGCCCAGTGTGTGTGTGTCTCATCCTGCATGTCCAGTGTGTGTGTGTGTATCTCACCCTGCATGTCCAGTGTGTGTGTTTGTATCTCACCCTGCATGTCCAGTATGTGTGTGTGTGTGTGTGTGTGTCTCACCCTGCATGTCCAGTGTGTGTGTTGTGTCTCACCCTGCATGTCCAGTGTGTGTGTATGTGTCTCACCCTGCATGTCCAGTGAAGCCGGGTGTATATACAGTGGGTGGTTGAGCTCAGGGTCTTGGTCATAGAGAGACTGTCTGAAGACATTATACACCATCTCTCTGCTCAGAGTGAACTGCTCCAACTCAGTATTATTCCGGGGCATCAGGAACCTCAGCCGGTAGTCAGCTTGCACAGAGCCGTTTCTGAGAGGAAGATCAGACCAGACAGTCAATCATACAGGGGTCTCAAATAAAACTGTGAAGGACCTCAGCGTTACTCTGGACCCTGATCTCTCTTTTGACGAACATATCAAGACTGTTTCAAGGACAGCTTTTTTTTCCCCCATCTACGTAACATTACACAAAGAAAAAATCTGACATTTTCTGTCCAAAGAATGTGGCAGAAAAATGAACCCATGCTTTTGTTACTTCTAGGTTAGACTACTGCAATGATTTACTCTCAATGCGCTACCCGGATAAATCATTAAATAAACTTCAGTTAGTGCTGAATACGGCTGCTAGAATCCTGACTAGAACCAACAAATTTGATCATATTACTCCAGTGCTAGCCTCCCTACACTGGCTTCCTGTCAAAGCAAGGGCTGATTTCAAGGTTTTACTGCTAACCTACAAAGCATTACATGGGCTTGCTCCTACCTATCTATCTGATTTGGTCCTGCCGTACATACCTACACGTACGCTACGGTCACAAGACGCAGGCCTCCTAATTGTCCCTAGAATTTCTAAGCAAACAGCTGGAGGCAGGGCCTTCTCCTATAGAGCTCCATGTTTATGGAATGGTCTGCCTACCCATGTGAGAGACGCAGACTCGGTCTCAACCTTTAAGTCTTTATTGAAAACTCATCTCTTCCGTAGGTCCTATTGAGTGTAGTCTGGCCCAGGAGTGTGAAGGTGAACGGAAAGGCTCTGGAGCAACGAACCGCCCTTGCTGTCTCTGCCTGGCCGGTTCCCCTCTTTCCACTGGGATTCTCTGCCTCTAACCCTATTACAGGGGCTGAGTCACTGGCTTACTGGTGCTCTTCCATGCCGTCCCTAGGAGGGGTGCGTCACCTGAGTGGGCTGAGTCACTGATGTGATCTCCCTGTCTGGGTTGGCGCCCCCCCTTGGGTTGTGCCGTGGCGGAGATCTTTGTGGGCTATACTCGGCCTTGTCTCAGGATGTTAAGTTGGTGGTTGAAGAGATCCCTCTAGTGGTTTGGGGGCTGTGCTTTGGCAAAGTAGGTGGGGTTATATCCTGCCTGTTTGGCCCTGTCCGGGGGTATCATTGGATGGGGTCACAGTGTCTCCTGACCCCTCCTGTCTCAGCCTTCAGTATTTATGCTGCAGTAGTTTATGTGTCGGGGGGCTAGGGTCAGTTTGTTTCTCTTTCTGTCTCTCGGGGGACCTGAGCCCTAGGACCATGCCCCAGGACTACCAGGCTTGCTTGTCCCCAGTCCACCTGGCCGTGCTGCTGATCCAGTTTCAACTGTTCTGCCTGCGGCTATGGAACCCTGACCTGTTCACCGGACGTGCTACTGTGGGAGAAAGATGTACATATAGGGAGAAATGTAATACTGTACCACAAGAGAAAGATACACAGAGTGCATTTGCCATTCTGGTAAAAATGCATTGTCTATTGTATAGGACAGGAAGCCAAAGTAAGGCCATGAAAGCATAGGACAGCTGGACAAACCAAGGTCAGAGGGACATACAAAGGAGGGGGTCAGCCAAATGACCAACGGATGGACTATAGACATAGGACATATATTTTTAGGACATGAAGAGAAGAGACACATAGTCTACTAGTCCTAATAAGGACAGACATACCAAAGACCACACCAAGCTGAACATAAGGGGGTCCATAGGATAAGATGGGCATGTATTATTTTTGGGACATGAAGAGGTCCTGTCACCATTATAACTTGACTGAAAGCAGATATGGGCGTGAACAAACAGGAAGCACAGATTGAAAGATAATGGTGGCAGATGGACTGAGGGAAGTAACTTCATTTGCATGTGGGATGGACTCATATGTTGTATGTGTATAAAAACAGAGCCAGAGCTCTGGAAAAGTCTGTGTTCCGCGGACCATCTAGGCTTCTGATGTGTTTGTATTAAAAGCCTATATTGAATTCACAAGTTCTTGTAAGTGTTATAGTTTGTAACGATTCTCCACGACACTCCCTGTCCCAGACCTGCTGTTTTCAACTCTCCAGAGACAGCAGGAGCGGTAGAGATACTCTGAATCGGCTATGAAAAGCCAACTGGCATTTACTCCTGAGGTGCTGACCTGTTGCACCCTCGACAACTACTGTGATTATTATTATCTCACCCTGCTGGTCATTTATGAACATTTGAACATCTTGGCCATGTTCTGTTATAATCTCCACCCGGCACAGCCAGAAGAGGACTGGCCACCCCTCATAGCTTGGTTCCTCTCTAGGTTTCTTCCTAGGTTTTGGCCTTTCTAGGGAGTTTTCCCTAGCCACTGTGCTTCTACACCTGCATTGCTTGCTGTTTGGGGTTTTAGGCTGGGTTTCTGTACAGAACTTTGAGATATCAGCTGATGTACGAAGGGCTATATAAATAAATTTGATTTGAATCATCATGTCCTCGCTAGGACCAAGAGTTTTCCCAGAAGACTTGACCAAGAAAAATAGGCTTCACTGTAATTATATATGATTGCAATGAACCATGGGAAATAAATATAAGATTTCCATCTGGTTGTCATTAAATGCAGAGTGGAAAGGACTGCACCGTACTGGAAATAGACAGCCTTTCAATGAACACAGTAAAAATATGTGTTCATTGATTTACTATGTGTTACCTGAAGTCAGAGATTTCAACACTGGAGAAGTAGCGACCCAGGGCCGGAGATGAACTGTAGAGGTCAGACAACTGAGTGGAGGGAGGGAGGGAGGGAGGGAGGGAGGGAGGGAGGGAGGGAGGGAGAGAGAGAGAGAGAGAGAGAGAGAGAGAGAGAGAGAGAGAGAGAGGGAGGGAGGGAGGGAGGGAGGGAGGGAGGGAGGGAGGGAGAAAAAAAGAGTAAGAATGAGAGTGTGAATGTCTTTCCTTGGAACTCAACTACCTCTCACTACTATGGAAGTTCCCTTGTTCCAGTTAAACCCTCCTCTTTCAGATTCCTTCCACATTCTAACTTAAACTGACAACACCAGAATACGCTAGGCAAGTGTGACAGAACAATAAATAAACAGAAACAGGTGGTGGCACTTGAATTATTATGTTTTGCATGATAGTACTGTTTAACAAAAAGAGTGGTAATATTTTGAGAATAAACTAAAAATTAAATTTTGAGAATAAAGTTGCAGTTTACTTCAAGATTAATGTAAGAGATTTGGTTATTAAGTGCGTGACTCCCTGGCAACACCGTTGAAATGCCTGAGATAAATGACCTGTGGAAACTATATATCCTTGCTCTTTTATAAAACAATAATATATAATATTATAAGTATCAGGACCTAGAGAAGGTTGTGAAACTTATTATTTTCAGAAGGAGGAACCGCGGAAAGGTAGAGATGGGCGGGGTGTGTGTGTGTGTGTGTGTGTGTGTGTGTGTGTGTGTGTGTGTGTGTGTGTGTGGGCAGTAAAAAGTAGGGGCAACAACAAACAGCCATCAACCTAGTGATCTAATAACCTCGTTCACTCAATCTACAGATCATATTTATTTACACATTTTATTACTTAACCCTTATTTAACTAGGCAAGTTAGTTAAGAACATATTCTTATTTCCAATGAAGGCCTACTGAGAACAGTGTGTTAACTGCCTTGTACAGGGGCAGAACGACAGGTTTATATACACTAGGCTACCTGCCTCCTCTAACCACTAGGCTACCTGCCTCCTTTAACCACTAGGCTACCTGCCTCCTCTAACCACTAGACTACCTGCCTCCTCTAACCACTAGGCTACCTTTCCTCTAACCACTAGGCTACCTGTCTCCTCTAACCACTAGGCTACCTGCCTCCTCTAACCACTAGGCTACCTGTCTCCTCTAACCACTAGGCTACCTGCCTCCTCTAACCACTAGGCTAGGCTACCTGTCTCCTCTAACCACTAGGCTAGGCTACCTGTCTCCTCTAACCACTAGGCTAGGCTACCTGTCTCCTCTAACCACTAGGTTAGGCTACCTGTCTCCTCTAACCACTAGGCTACCTGTCTCCTCTAACCACTAGGCTACCTGCCTCCACTAACCGCTAGGCTACCTGCCTCCACTAACCGCTAGGCTACCTGCCTCCACTATCCGCTAGACTACCTGCCTCCACTAACCACTAGGCTACCTGCCTCCTATAACCACTAGGCTAGGCTACCTGTCTCCTCTAACCGCTAGGCTAGGCTACCTGCCGCCCCAAATCTAATAACCTGCACGTACACACCATGTTTCCCCGTGGCAATTTCAGACTATAGGCATAAACTCTTCTAACCGGCCGGTGCATTATGAGCACAAACAAAACACTTTATTGGCTGTGTTACTGACTGAAGAGAACTGGGGCTGAGTTCCTGTCTGTCACTGATTGAAGAGAACTGGGGCTGAGTCCCTGTCTGTCACTGACTGAAGAGAACTGGGGCTGAGTCCCTGTCTGTCACTGACTGAAGAGAACTGGGGCTGAGTCCCTGTCTGTCACTGACTGAAGAGAACTGGGGCTGAGTCCCTGTCTGTCACTGACTGAAGAGAACTGGGGCTGAGTGCCTGTCAGTCTGACATCCGAATTCGCTACAACATTATGCCGCGTAGCCTAGGCGAACACAAAAATACATGAATATTGGCAGCTATTAACGACCTTATCCGGGGTGCTTACCTAACAGTAGTATTTCCCCCTGTTGGCAACTATCCTAACAGCTATAGGTTAGTAGTCTACGTGAAACAAGCGAAATGTCAGTATAGAGACAAAGTGGAGTAATTTTTGCCTAATGTTAGCTAGCTAGCTAACATTGAAACTGGTTGGTTAGCTACCAGCAGATTCATGAAGCGTAGTAACATTATGAGTTGGGATCATGTTTAATTGTTTGCTAGCTAGCTACATGTCTAAACAAAAAGACTCCACTCTGCCAGTAACCATTTCACTGTGCCGTTTACACCTTCTGTATCCTGTGCATGTGACAAATAAACGTTGATTTTATTTGATATAGTGTGTTTTTTACCAGAGACGGTAATGTGAAGAACAAAATGACCTGCATCAAACTCATATTAGGATATAGCATTAGGCCAACGAGGCAGTGTCCAAGTTCTAAAATGATCCCGGTAGAATATATATATATGTATATATAATAACAAAAACAAATTAGCTAAAGTGAAGATATTGTAAGCTATATGATATGGTCATTGTTTGAACTGGCTAGCCAGCTAACTTAACACGAGCTAGCTAGCTAACTTAACATTAGCTAGCTAACTTAACATTAGCTAGCTAACTTAACATTAGCTAGCCAGCTAACTTAACATTAGCTAGCCAGCTAACTTAACATTAGCTAGCCAGCTAACTTAACATTAGCTAGCCAGCTAACTTAACATTAGCTAGCCAGCTAACTTAACATTAGCTAGCTAGCTAACTTAACATTAGCTAGCTAACAAGCTAGAAATTATTTTTTTTAAAGTTGCTTTTAGTTGCCTGGTTTGCTAGATTGATCTAAATGAATAATGAATAATAATGAATAAATAAATAACATTTACTGAATTCATTTTAAAACTGATGGGTTTATTTATACACCAGTAATGCTACTTTGGACCACCAGGCTGCTGATGTCATGCAGCCTATTGGTTTTTATGTTTATACTTTTCATAAAGACAATGACGAGTTTGATGTCTAATGGCAGAATGCTCTGTGACAACTGTCTACAGATATAGTATAAACCATCCTTTAATCTTGAAATCTCTGATTTTAGTACCCAGCATACTCACTCTGTTTAGCACATGGCCTCACATGTGAGGAGAAAGAGATGGGCGGGGCTCAGGCTTAAGAGGGTGTGAACGATGCTGAACGGGTGTAGACAAAAGAAGAGCTCTCCAGTAGGTGTACTTTACCAAAACATTCAAAGGCCATTTTCTCCAAAGTGGGGTTACAGGTTTATCAACTTTCAAAGCAGAATTACTTTCCCATTGTTCCTCAACTGTAGTGTGTGATATACAAAGGGTGGGTCTAATTCTGAAAGCTGATTGGTTAAAACCGCATTCCAGCTGGTGTCTATTCCACAAGTTACCACCGGCTAAATCTATGATGTTAAAATGCCTATTTACTCTGTTCCATTTGACTGCTGCAATCCACTCTCTCATCAGCCCAGCCAGGCAATTTATAAACTTGATCTCCACTATAAAAAGCATCTAGACATTATCTCACATTTTTTGGGGGTTGAGGTCGGGTGATTGTGGAGGCCAGGTCACCTGATGCAGCACCCCATCACTCTCCTTCTTGGTCAAATAGCCCTTACACAGCCTGGAGGTGTGGTGTGTCATTGTCCTGTTGAAAAACAGGACCACTAAAACATATAGCATCAAAATGATGAAGACACTATGAAGAAAATTATTGTTTAAATGATATCGTACGTAGTTTTCAACTCAATTATATCAGATACGTGAAATATACAACTCCAGGAGAAGTGTGAAGTATATAAGCCCAAACCAGATGGGATGGCGTATCGCTGCAGAATGCTGTTGTAGCCATGCTGGTTAAGTGTGCCTTGAATTCTAAATAAATCAAAAGACAGTGTCACCAGCAAAGCACCATAACACCTCCTCCTCCATGCTTCACGGTGGGAACCACACATGCAGAGATCATCTGTTCAACCACACGGTTGGAAACAAAAATCTCTCATTTGGACTCCAAACCGAAGGACAAATTTCCACCGCTCTACTTGTGTTTCTTGGCCCAAGCAAGTCTCTGAAGGACACCTCCTATTGGTGTCCTTCAGTAGTGGTTTCTTTGCAGCAATTCGACCATGAAGACCTGATTCACACAGTCTCCTATGAACAGTTGATGTTGAGTTGTGTCTTGTTACTTGAACTCTGAAGCATTTATTTGAGCTGAAATTTCTGATGCTGGTAACTCCAACGAAATGATCCTCTGCAGCAGAGGTAACTCTTGGTCTTCCTTTCCTGTGGCGGTCCTTATGAGACCCAGTTTCATCATAGCGCTTGATGGTTTTTGCGACTGCACTTGAAGAAACTTTCAAAGTTCTTGAAATGTTCCATATTGACTGACCTTCATGTCTTAAAGTAATGATGGACTGTCGTTTCTCTTTGCTTATTTCAGCTATTCTTGCCGTAATATGGACTTGGTATTTTACCAAATAGGGTTATCTTCTGTATAACCCACACCTTGTCACAACACAACTGATTGTCTCAAACACATTAAGGAGGAAAGAAATTCCACACATTAACTAAAGCGTTAGTTCTAGTAGCTATGTTGACCATGACGTGACAACAATGTAGGCTGTGTGTAGCGGTTATGATATGAAGGTTTTGCTTATAACGTTTTTTTGTTGTTGCCTGGTCGCAGACAGCTAAATGTGTTGTGAACTGAAGTCCACAGGAGGGAGAGAGCGAAGTAGATAGATGCGTGAAGGAATGATATATACGACGAGCTGTTTTGTGTGTGGCTGCTATGAAAGTGAACTGTGTTTGCATTTGATCGGCGGGTGTGCCTATTCTATGGGGAAAAACTAGTCTAAAAACGGAAGCAAACGGGGATGATACCTAGTTGAATGTATTCAACTGAAATGTGTCTTTCACATACCTCATCCGACTCTGTGCGGTTCCTCATTCTGAAATGAATCTGTGGCGTAACCCTCTTTCAGGTCCTACTTTCAGTAATATGGTTATTATGTGCTAAGAGAGCAAGGATTTCCTTGCTACTAAATCCAATTCTAAAGTATAGTTTCACCAGGTCATCTAACTCAGGCATTTCAACAGTGGCGTGCAACAGGGAACCAGGGAGATATGTTGAAATAGGCTGTAACTGTGACTTGATTTAAAACATTTTGACACTTTATTCTCAAAATTGTAAAAAAATAAAATAATAAACCAAGTACCACCACGTTAGCCTTTTCCCCCTCTTCATTAGGCCCCAATCCTCTTCCGTAGAATTGGGGCGAAAGGGTAGCCTAGTGGTTAGAGCGTTGGACTAGGAAGGTTGCAAGTTCAAACCCCCGAGCTGACAAGGTACAAATCTGTCGTTCTGCCCCTGAACAAGTCAGTTAACCCACTGTTCCTAGGCCGTCATTGAAAATAAGAATTTGTTCTTAACTGACTTGCCTAGTTAAATAAAGGTAAAAAACTGTAAATGTTAAAATGTAAAATAAAACATTCCCAGCCAGATGATATGTTGTAGTAACTCACTTGTTATGAAACAAACACGCTTCAAACATGCATTCCTGATGCGTTGAATGTCATAAATAGATTTACGGTGAGATTTTGAAACATTCCTGAAAGTCATAAATGCGAGGTACCTTCTCTTGCAGTTGGCTGGACAGGGTCTTACTCTGATTGGACGCTGGGGATAGCAGATCTGGTATGAATATCTGATTGGTCAGTCTGAAGCTTCCGTTGAAACATCGCGGCAGCTCAAACAGCGCTGGATCGTACTTCTCGTCTATGTCATCGTGGATTCCTGTTCAACCAGAGAGAAGAAGAGCCAGACAGTGTCATGGATTCCTGTTCAACCAGAGAGAAGAAGAGCCAGACAGTGTTATGAATCACTGTTCAACCAGAGAGAAGAAGAGCCAGACAGTGTCATGGATCACTGTTCAACCAGAGAGAAGAAGAGCCAGATAGTGTCATGAATCACTGTTCAACCAGAGAGAAGAAGAACCAGACAGTGTCATGGATCACTGTTCAACCAGAGAGAAGAAGAGCCAGACAGTGTTATGAATCACTGTTCAACCAGAGAGAAGAAGAGCCAGACAGTGTCATGGATCCCTGTTCAACCAGAGAGAAGAAGAGCCAGACAGTGTCATGGATTCCTGTTCAACCAGAGAGAAGAAGAGCCAGACAGTGTTATGGATCACTGTTCAACCAGAGAGAAGAAGAGCCAGACAGATAACACACGATCTACAACTGCTATTTTTAGTCACATGCATTATATATGAAGCAAGTTTTAAGGCACATGTCCACAATCTATTTTAATGTCTCCAATTCTATTTTTGTCTATTCCATTCTGCTCTATTCCACTCTGCTCTATTCTGCTCTATTCCACTCTATTCCATTCTGCTCTATTCAACTCTGCTCTATTCCACTCTGCTCTATTCCACTCTATGCCATTCTGCTCTATTCCACTCTATTCTACTCTGCTCTATTCCACTCTATTCCATTCTGCTCTATTCCACTCTATTCTACTCTGCTCTATTCCACTCTATTCCATTCTGTTCTATTCCACTCTATTCTACTCTGCTCTATTCCACTCTATTCCATTATGTTCTATTCCACTCTATTCTACTCTGCTCTATTCCACTCTATTCCATTCTGCTCTATTTCCGCTCTATGCCATTCTGCTCTATTCCATTCTGCTCTATTCCACTCTATTCTACTCTATTCCATTCCGCTCTATTCCACTCTGCTCTATTCCACTCTGCTCTATTCCATTCTGCTCTATTCCACTCTATTCCACTCTATTACACTCTATTCCATTCTGCTCTATTCCACTCTGGACGATTCCACTCTATTCCACTCTGCTCTATTCCACTCTGCTCTATTCCATTCTGCTCTATTCCACTCTATTCCATTCTATTGTGGTAAAGACACGGATGAAATATGGTAAGGACAACCAGAGCATTAACAATAGAAGCGGAAACAGAAACGCTGTACCTAAACACACAGCGAAGGAGACTCCAATCACCAGCAGGATGAGGAAGATGAGGAAGATGAGGATCATCCACCGTCTTCTGTGCACCATGCAGGTCTACAAACAACACAATACACTTTACACTACACACAGCAAACCATTTTACATTTTGGTCATTTAGCAGACAAACAGAACAACACGACTCAAATCTACAGACAAACAGGTAGCAACACACAACAGTCAACAACACAATTCTGTCCATTGGAATGCAATTCAATTCAACTGATTGCAATGGAGAGTACAGGACTTACAGGCCTACTGTAAATTGATTTGAATGAATGAGTGGTTTGTTTGTCGTAGCCCCATGATGAATTTGCATGTAAAGTCTGAAGTCAAATACCAAAACTGCTGTCACAGAGCCAGACCGTTCTGCAGGCGTTGTGAGATCTGGTAACGGTGCTACCCAACTATTAGCTGACACCTAACTCACCTGTTACCTGTTACCCAACTATTACCTGACACCTAACTCACCTGTTACCTGTTACCCAACTATTACCTGATACCTAACTCACCTGTTACCTGTTACCCAACTATTACCTGATACCTAACTCACCTGTTACCTGTTACCCAACTATTACCTGATACTTAACTCACCTGTTACCTGTTACCCAACTATTACCTGATACCTAACTCACCTGTTACCTGTTACCCAACTATTACCTGATACTTAACTCACCTGTTACCTGTTACCCAACTATTACCTGATACCTAACTCACCTGTTACCTGTTACCCAACTATTACCTGATACCTAACTCACCTGTTACCTGTTACCTAACTGTTACCTGTTACCTAACTGTTACATTCTACCTAAATGTTACCTGTTACCTAACTGTTACCTTCTACCTAACTGTTACCTGTTACCTAACTGTTACCTTCTACCTAAATGTTACCTGTTAGCTAACTGTTACCTAACTGTTACCTTCTACCTAAATGTTACCTAACTGTTACCTGTTACCTAACTGCTACCTGTTACCTAACTGTTACCTTCTACCTAACTGTTACCTGTTACCTGTTACCTAACTGTTACCTGTTACCTAACTGTTACCTTCTACCTAACTGTTACCTTCTACCTAACTGTTACCTTTTACCTAACTGTTACCTGTTACCTAACTGTTACCTGTTACCTAACTGTTACCTGTTACCTAACTGTTACCTTCTACTGTTACCTTCTTACTGTTACCTTCTACCTAATGGTTACCTGCAACCTAACTGTTACCTAACTATTACCCATTACCCAACTGTTACCTGCTACCTAACTGTTTTCTGTTACCTGCTACCTAACTGTTTTCTGTTACCTGCTACCTAACTGTTTTATGTTACCTGTTACCTAACTGTTATCTGATACCTAACTGTTACCTTCTACATATTTTTTTGCCTGTCACCTAACTGTTACCTGTTATATAACTGTTACTTGCTACCGAACTGTTAACTGTTACCAATTCTTACCTAATTGTTCCATAATTGTTACCTGCTACCAAAATGTCACCTGCTAATGAACTGTTAACCAACTGTTACCTAACTGTTACCTGTTACCTGTTACCTAACTGTTACCTGTTACCTAAATGTTACCTGTTACCTAACTGTTACCTTCTACCTAACTGTTACCTGTTACCTAACTGTTACCTTCTACCTAACTGTTACCTTCTACCTAACTGTAACCTGTTACCTAACTGTTACCTGTTACCTAACTGTTACCTAACTGTTTCCTGTTACCTAACTGTTTCCTGTTACCTAACTGTTACCTGTTACCTAACTGTTACCTTCTACCTAACTGTTACCTTCTACCTAACTGTTACCTGTTACCTAACTGTTACCTTCTACCTAACTGTTACCTTCTACTGTTACCTTCTACCTAACTGTTACCTGATACCTAACTGTTACTTAACTGTTACCTGTTACATAACTGTTACATGTTACCTAACTGTTACATGTTACCTAACTGTTATCTTCTACTTGACTGTTACCTGTTAGCTAACTGTTATCTAACTGTCACATTTTACCTAACTGTTACCTGATACCTAACTGTTACCTAACTTTTACCTGTTACATAACTGTTACATGTTACCTAACTGTTACATGTTACCTAACTGTTATCTTCTACTTGACTGTTACCTGTTAGCTAACTGTTATCTAACTGTCACATTTTACCTAACTGCTAGCTGTTACCTGATACCTAACTGTTACCTGATACCTGACTGTTTCCTGATACCTGACTGTTTCCTGATACCTGACTGTTTCCTGATAGCTAACTGTTACCTGTTACCTGACTGTTTCCTGATAGCTAACTGTTACCTGTTACCTGACTGTTTCCTGATACATAACTGTTACCTGTTAGGTGACATTTAGGTAGCAGGTAACATTTAGGTAGCAGGTAACATTTAGGTAGCATGTAACATTTAGGTAACAGGTAACATTTAGGTAACGGGTAACAGTTAGGTAGAAGTTAACAGCAGGTAACATTTAGGTAACAGGTAACATTTAGGTAGCAGGTAACATTTAGGTAGCAGGTAACATTTAGGTAGCAGGTAACATTTAGGTAACATGTAGGTAACAGGTAACAGTGAGACAGTAGTTACCTGTTACCTAAATGTTACCTGATACCTAAATGTTACCTTCTACCTAACTGTTACCTGTTACCTGTTACCTAACTACTGTCTCACTGTTACCTGTTACCTAACTGTTACCTGTTACCTACATGTTACATGTTACCTACATGTTACATGTTACCTAAATGTTACCTGCTACCTAAATGTTACCCGTTACCTAAATGTTACCTGTTACCTAAATGTTACCTGTTACCTAAATGTTACCTGTTACCTAAATGTTACCTGTTACCTAACTGTTACATGTTACCTAAATGTTACCTGCTACCTAAATGTTACCTGTTACCTAAATGTTACCTGTTACCTAAATGTTACCTGTTACCTAAATGTTACCTGTTACCTAACTGTTACATGTTACCTAAATGTTACCTGCTACCTAAATGTTACCTGCTACCTAAATGTTACCTGCTACCTAAATGTTACCTGCTACCTAAATGTTACCTGTTACCTAAATGTTACCTGTTACCTAAATGTTACCTGTCACCTAAATGTTACCTGCTGTTAACTTGTTCCTAACTGTGTAAAGACAGGATGGAAGCCAACCACAGTCTGGTGAAGAACAGATACGACCACGCATGCTGAGGATTCTGTGACTAGAATTCTTTACAGACACACCTATATATGTATTTCACCACTTCCTTAGCACTGCTAAGAAGTGGCTTGGTGATGTGAACATTTCTCAGAGTTACACCATCTGCATGGTCACCCACCAACAACAACAACAACAATGAGATGTTAACATTTTTCGATTTGAATCAAAGATCCTGGATTCAATCATGACCAAGGGGTTGTTGAGAGAGACATGAAAAGCTGTGACACCTAGGTACCATTTCTTTGTTGGCGATGCTGTTCTGTACGTTGAGAGAGATCGACTCTTGGTTGACCTCTTGTCCATCAACCCAATGATGCCCGCCATTATCGACAGGAACCTGAGAACACACACCACGCACGTCAGTTTCCACCACAACACTAAACAATGATGTGGAGACAGGGTTATTGTCTTACCCTGAATGTTATATCATGATATCATGATGTTGTAGCTAGCCAACCCAGCCTAACGCTGAATGAGAAACCTGACCTGCTCCTTGTTCAACTTTGAAACCTAGTTCCTTCACATTGACACTTCAGATATTATAATGTGTATCACTACTAATCACTCACCTTCATCAGAGTGGTCTGTCCGTCTCTGTCTGTCTGTCTGTCTGTCATGCACACTGAAAACATTCATTTTCACTTTCTGTTTCTCATCAAAGTCAGATGTTCCTTTAGTCATGTGCCACTTCCCTGACACCACACTCCCTTGGCTGTTTACATACTGCACCGTCACAATGACACCATACCCTCTTGGCTGTTTACATACTGCACCGTCACAATGACACCATACCCCCTTGGCTGTTTACATACCGCACCATCCCCGCTACAATGACACCATACCCCCTTGGCTGTTTACATACTGCACTGTCACAATGACACCATACCCCCTTGGCTGTTTACATACTGCACCGTCACAATGACACCATACCCCCTTGGCTGTTTACATACTGCACCACTACAATGACACCATACCCCCTTGGCTGTTTACATACTGCACCACTACAATGACACCATACCCCCTTGGCTGTTTACATACTGCACCATCACAATGACACCATACCCCCTTGGCTGTTTACATACTGCACCATCACAATGACACCATACCCCCTTGGCTGTTTACATACTGCACCACTACAATGACACCATACCCCCTTGGCTGTTTACATACTGCACCATCCCCGCTACAATGACACCATACCCCCTTGGCTGTTTACATACTGCACCATCACAATGACATCATACCCCCTTGGCTGTTTACATACTGCACCGTCACAATGACACCATACCCCCTTGGCTGTTTACATACTGCACCACTACAATGACACCATACCCCCTTGGCTGTTTACATACTGCACCATCACAATGACACCATACCCCCTTGGCTGTTTACATACTGCACCATCACAATGACACCATACCCCCTTGGCTGTTTACATACTGCACATCACAATGACACCATACCCCCTTGGCTGTTTACATACTGCACCACTACAATGACACCATACCCCCTTGGCTGTTTACATACCGCACCATCCCCGCTACAATGACACCATACCCCCTTGGCTGTTTACATACTGCACCATCACAATGACACCATACCCCCTTGGCTGTTTACATACTGCACCACTACAATGACACCATACCCCCTTGGCTGTTTACATACTGCACCATCCCCGCTACAATGACACCATACCCCCTTGGCTGTTTACATACTGCACCACTACAATGACACCATACCCCCTTGGCTGTTTACATACTGCACCATCACCACTACAATGACACCATACCCCCTTGGCTGTTTACATACCGCACCATCCCCGCTACAATGACACCATACCCCCTTGGCTGTTTACATACTGCACCACTACAATGACACCATACCCCCTTGGCTGTTTACATACTGCACCATCACAATGACACCATACCCCCTTGGCTGTTTACATACTGCACCACTACAATGACACCATACCCCCTTGGCTGTTTACATACTGCACCATCCCCGCTACAATGACACCATACCCCCTTGGCTGTTTACATACTGCACCATCACAATGACACCATACCCCCTTGGCTGTTTACATACTGCACCATCACTGCTACAATGACACTTATGACAGTGAGGATGTGGTTGTGGTTACAATTAGACAGTAGTCCTTCCAACAGTAGGCTAGACATATTTTTCCCTGTGCTGTATACAAAAAGGCCACTGTGTTGCTGAGGGAGAAAGTACTTCAGCCACCAAATGGCAGTGATGACCCACCTGTTCAGGAGAAAGCAGGGGGTTTCCTTCCTCTGCTGCGTCATTGGTGGTCAGCATAGGTCTATTACCTGAAGTCATCTGCAATATGGAATATGGAATTATACAAACATTCTAATGGACATTCTAATGTTCTAATGGACATTCTAATGTTCTAATGGACATTCTAATGGACATTCTAATGTTCTAATGAACATTCTAATGGACATTCTAATAAATATTCTAATGGACATTCTAATGTTCTAATGGACATTCTAATATTCTAATGGACATTCTAATGTTCTAATGGACATTCTAATATTCTAATGGACATTCTAATGTTCTAATGGACATTCTAATGGACATTCTAATGTTCTAATGAACATTCTAATGGACATTCTAATGAATATTCTAATGGACATTCTAATGGACATTCTAATGTTCTAATGGACATTCTAATATTCTAATGGACATTCTAATGTTCTAATGGACATTCTAATTGAATACTTGTTCAATCAGTATTCTATTAGCTGTTCTGCCTAAATAAAAAGGTACTTATGAGCTGAATGTCTTTGAAAAGGATATGTGAGAGGATGTTTACAGAAGCCAAGTTTTTATTACACTCCCTGAATGATATGCAGAAGCCAAATCAAATGTTTGTCCACCTGGCTGCATGTTCCAACTGAAACACATGTACGTTTCTGCAAGAATGTCCTCTGGTCATGGACAAATGTATGACTCTGGATTGCAAGACAAGTGAATGTTGCCAAAACAATGTCTAGCACTTCTGTGGCAACAATCAATGACATTATGAAACTATGGAGCAATCAATGTGAGCAGAAAGAAACAACCTTGGGTTGTTACTGGGCAAAATACAGTGATTATGTAGTGGGAGTTCAGATGCCTTGCCTGTCCTGACATGACATCCTCTCTCTTAATGCTGCGAAGCAGACAAGTCCTTGTTCAATGGTATAGAGGCTCTCAAGTTACATCTCATTCACAGCAGGCTGGGTTGTTTTCACCAATCAGGAACCGCTGGGTAAAACTACACATCAATACAATACACATAACTATTAATCTGATCATGTTTATCCTTCAATAAATCCTTGGGTGATAGAAGGTTTCAACAAAACAGAGACCAGGCTGTGTTGTTTTGAGTTAGTTAATTTGATGAAGATGATAACTCTGAACTCATGCCTTGTCAATCAATGTTAACCGTATGAGTCCCGAGACCCCAGCCCCCTCAAAAAAATCGGCTTTTCATTTATCTGACATTCATTTATCTGCATTTGCAGCCCTTATATTTAGCTCCACTATGAATGTGTTTGTACCATTTTCCTTTTAGGACAAGCAGGGCCTCATGTAGAACAGAACACAAAACTATTAAAAACAAAGATCCGCCTGTTAAAAACCTGTTAAAAATGTTGCTACCAATGGATTCAGAAAACAATAGACGAATTCAAGCCTGTAGCTCCAACACTGTTTAGAAGGGGTTTATGAGTCCAAATCGTGCCGGCATCGCGGTGAGACTGATTGGGTTCATGTTTGAACCACGCACGTCATGGTGGTGTCCCCAGAGTAGTGGGTTTTCAGCTACCGTTCTTACGGTCTTTCCACCCTGGTTGTGGAGATCAGTAACTATAATCTCATTCAGACTAGGAGACATCAGTAACTGTAATCTCATTCAGACTAGGAGACATCAGTAACTATAATCTCATTCAGACTAGGAGACATCAGTAACTGTAATCTCATTCAGACTAGGAGACATCAGTAACTATAATCTCATTCAGACTAGGAGACATCAGTAACTGTAATCTCATTCAGACTAGGAGACATCAGTAACTATAATCTCATTCAGACTAGGTGACATCAGTAACTATAATCTCATTCAGACTAGGAGACATCAGTAACTATAATCTCATTCAGACTAGGAGACATCAGTAACTGTAATCTCATTCAGACTAGGAGACATCAGTAACTATAATCTCATTCAGACTAGGTGACATCAGTAACTATAATCTCATTCAGACTAGGTGACATCAGTAACTATAATCTCATTCAGACTAGGAGACATCAGTAACTATAATCTCATTCAGACTAGGAGACATCAGTAACTATAATCTCATTCAGACTAGGAGACATCAGTAACTATAATCTCATTCAGACTAGGAGACATCAGTAACTATAATCTCATTCAGACTAGGAGACATCAGTAACTATAATCTCATTCAGACTAGGAGACATCAGTAACTATAATCTCATTCAGACTAGGAGACATCAGGAACTATAATCTCATTCAGACTAGGTGACATCAGTAACTATAATCTCATTCAGACTAGGTGACATCAGTAACTATAATCTCATTCAGACTAGGAGACATCAGTAACTATAATCTCATTCAGACTAGGAGACATCAGTAACTATAATCTCATTCAGACTAGGAGACATCAGGAACTATAATCTCATTCAGACTAGGAGACATCAGTAACTATAATCTCATTCAGACTAGGTGACATCAGTAACTATAATCTCATTCAGACTAGGTGACATCGTTAACCACAATCTCTTTTAGACTAGGAGACATCGTTAACTAAAATCTATTTTAGACTAGGTGACATCGTTAACTAAAATCTATTTTAGACTAGGTGACATCGTTAACTAAAATCTATTTTAGACTAGGAGACATCGTTAACTATAATCTCATTCAGACTAGGAGACATCAGGAACTATAATCTCATTCAGACTAGGTGACATCAGGAACTATAATCTCATTCAGACTAGGATACATTGTTAACTAAAATCTATTTTAGACTAGGTGACATCGTTAACTAAAATCTATTTTAGACTAGGAGACATCGTTAACTATAATCTCATTCAGACTAGGAGACATCGTTAACTATAATGTCTCATTCTTACCTCTTATCTACATACCTGTGGAAGATGAGTTAAAACATATCTTTTCAAGGTAAATGAATCCTTGATAAACCCCATCATAAGGCCTGTGTGGCTGCATCAGAAACCATTGGTGAACAAATACAATCTTCCATAACGGGGTGACAAATAGACGTATCATTAGGGACCCAATGCAACAAGTCAACAATGTAGACTAACAGTATTGCTGTTTCATAATATGACAGATTGGACTCCAAATGTTTCTAAGAGGTGTTGTTTAATTGTTCTTATCTCTAATTACACTAATTTAGCAGGAGATATTTAAGGAAGGTCAGACAGTCACTCAGGACTACAAGGTTTTGGTAAACACTCTAAATCCCTCATTTGGAAAAGTTCCGGAAAGTAAATGTTCCTTAATTTCACAAAATGCGGTAATGAAATGTGACATTTTAGTTTTTTTTATTTATATATTTTTTTTAACTTAGAACTATATAGGACATTATACAATCCAATGATCGATACGTGGCAGGTAACTAGGATTTACAGGTTCAAAATGTTCACCCAATATTTCCCGACCTCGGCATTGCAGCCTGTCTTATTTAGGCCCCATGTTCACCGTCTTTGGAGAAGGGTGTAATGGCCGTTTCTTGATGTGAAATGACATGCATTGATGCTCGCTATTTGGTCTGTGGCCGTTTCTTGATGTGAAATGACATGCATTGATGCTCGCTATTTGGTCTGTGGCCGTTTCTTTTGCGTCGTGGACAACAGTTGATGGACAACTGTAGCATTTATAGCTTAGCCTAACCCTCTCCCTTTTCCTAACCTTAACCTCTTTTCATCTAACCTGCCATGCTAATTCACCTAATCTGCCATGCTAATTCACCTAACCTGCCATGCTAATTCACCTAACCTGCCATGCTAATTCACCTAACCTGCCATGCTAATTCACCTAACCTGCCATGCTAATTCACCTAACCTGCCATGCTAATTCACCTAACCTGCCATGCTAATTCACCTAACCTGCCATGCTAATTCACCTAACCTGCCATGCTAATTCACCTAACCTGCCATGCTAATTCACCTAACCTGCCACTTTAATCATTCTAACCTGCCACTTTAATCATTCTAACCTGCCACTTTAATCATTCTAACCTGCCACTTTAATCATTCTAACCTGCCACTTTAATCATTCTAACCTGCTATGTAATCAAATCATCTGTGTCGAGAAACTATTAGTCTCATAACACTGATGGTTTGTTAACGTGGCAGGTTAGGAGAACTAACGTAGCAGGTAAGGAGAACTAACATAGCAGGTTAGGAGAATTAACGTAGCAGGTTAGGAGAATTAACGTAGCAGGTTAGGAGAATGAACGTAGCAGGTTAGGAGAGTTAACGTGGCAGGTTAGGAGAATTAACGTAGCAGGTTAGGAGAATTAACGTAGCAGGTTAGGAGAACTAACGTAGCAGGTTAGGAGAACTAACGTAGCAGGTTAGGAGAACTAACGTAGCAGGTTAGGAGAACTAACGTGGCAGGTTAGGGGAACTAACGTAGCAGGTTAGGAGAACTAACGTAGCAGGTTAGGAGAACTAACGTAGCAGGTTAGGAGAACTAACGTGGCAGGTTAGGAGAACTAACGTAGCAGGTTAGGAGAACTAACGTGGCAGGTTAGGGGAACTAACGTAGCAGGTTAGGAGAACTAACGTAGCAGGTTAGGAGAACTAACGTGGCAGGTTAGGAGAACTAACGTAGCAGGTTAGGAGAACTAACGTAGCAGGTTAGGAGAACTAACGTAGCAGGTTAGGAGAACTAACGTGGCAGGTTAGGAGAACTAACGTAGCAGGTTAGGAGAACTAACGTGGCAGGTTAGGAGAACTAACGTAGCAGGTTAGGAGAATTAACGTGGCAGGTTAGGAGAACTAACGTAGCAGGTTAGGAGAACTAACGTAGAAGGTTAGGAGAACTAACGTAGCAGGTTAGGAGAATTAACGTGGCAGGTTAGGGGAACTAATGTAGCAGGTTAGGAGAACTAATGTTGCAGGTTAGGAGAACTAACGTGGCAGGTTAGGAGAACTAACGTAGCAGGTTAGGAGAACTAAAGTGGCAGGTTAGGGGAACTAACGTAGCAGGTTAGGAGAACTAACGTGGCAGGTTAGGATAACTAACGTGGCAGGTTAGGAGAACTAATGTAGCAGGTTAGGAGAACTAATGTTGCAGGTTAGGAGAATTAACGTAGCAGGTTAGGAGAACTAACGTAGCAGGTTAGGAGAAGTAACGTGGCAGGTTAGGAGAACTAATGTAGCAGGTTAGGAGAATTAACGTGGCAGGTTAGGAGAACTAATGTAGCAGGTTAGGAGAGTTAACGTGGCAGGTTAGGAGAACTAACGTGGCAGGTTAGGAGAACTAATGTAGCAGGTAAGGAGAATTAACATGGCAGGTTAGGAGAACTAACGTGGTAGGTTAGGAGAACTAATGTGGCAGGTTAGGAGAACTAACGTGGCAGGTTAGGAGACTGAGGTTAAGGTTAAGAAAAGGGTTAGGTTTAGCAACAATGCTACTGTTGTCAACAACTGTTATCCCATATGCGACAACTAGATATAGCTGTAATTGTAGCCACAATGGTACAAACCATCAGTAACATAAAACCTGAACTGGCCAACCAACGGCAGGTATCAATGAACTGAACAATGGCATGCACTAATGGGCGTTTCCTGACATCAAGGAACGCCCAATTCAAGAAACGCGCCGAATGTCGGTCTGCAATACACCATATTGGACTTTTGTGCATTTGAAAAGCTGCGTTGTGTTCTCAAGGTTGACGTAGCCTACAACTGAACCGAAACGTATCGATTTCAATAACAGCCTACCTTTTTCTTTCTATTTATGAATATGGCATTGATCGATTCGATTTAAACTCACCTGTTGCTTAGAGGTATTTTCAGCATGGTGATTGTTGTTGTCAAGGCTTTGAACCGGCTGTAACTCGATGCTGTCCATGTTTCTCAAGTTATTACAATACTCGGGAATAATTTCCACAAACCCGGAACTATGAGACGATTTTACCCTTTATCAGTCTCAAGACAGTAGGCTATGTTCAATAACGAAGATTTAATCAATACTGACATACATGATAAGTTATGAAAATATTGTTGTAGTCTAATCAGCGTTGTGATACGACTTCCATTAGACTATTCCTTTCTGCCCTGCCCAGCTGGGTTGTCCCAGGTGACTTTTCCTTGTCAAGTTTCGATGGAGACGGAAGAAGGCGTTGTCTTTACTCAGAGCGAGAAAGAATAAAAGAAAAGAGAGTTCCCAAATGTGTCAAATAGAAGACCAACGGAAGCAGCTTTCCCTGTCAATAATGTCTGTTCCCATACAACGTTTAGATTTCATTCCATAGGCATTTTCCAGGACTTTTGACGCTTGTTGAGTAGGCTAGAATGTGTTACTTCGGTCCTGTAGGAATGTGCCCTAATATTGACATGTAGTCAATATTGATAAACCATGGAATAGAACGGATTAGAGTAGAATGGAATAGAGTAGAATGGAATATAATTTATTACAATATAATATAATTTATTAGAATGGAATATAATGTATTAGAATAGAATGGAATATAATTTATTAGAATAAAATATAATTTATTAGAATGGAAAAGAATGTATTAGAATTGAATATAATTGAATAGAATGTATTAGAATTGAATAGAATGTATTAGAATAGAATAGAATGTATTAGAATAGAATGGAATAGGCAGGTATAGAAGGGAAGGTTTTGCTGTTAAAAAAAAGTTAAATGAAATAAAAATAATTGGGGTTATTCCGCCCCCATGTGTAAGAAGTGAGTACTGCGGGAAAGTACGAAGTATGACCTCTGTTCTGTCAATATTGACATTACAATAAACATTTAATCATCTGTTCTCCTTTTTTTTCAAATCCAAAAAGTGTAAGCATACACAGCCACATTAGAATAAAACAATGCCTTGTATGACTACTGTCTATACAGACAAGAAATACTGTCGTCCTACCAGTGGAGGCTCCTCAGAGGAGGAAGGGGAGGACCATGCTACTCAGTGTTTCATTTTATATATTTTTTTTTTATAGTGAAACACTAAAAATGTTATCCTTTTTAGATAAATCTCGAATAAATATATTTACTTCACCAAATAACTGATTAAAACACACTGCTTTGCAATTAAGGTCTACAGTAGCCTCAACAACACCCTCTATGGTAGCACCATGGTTTAGCCGGAGGACAGCTACGTTCCGTCCTCCTCTGGGTACATTGACTTCAATAAAAAAACCTAGGAGGATCATGGTTCTCACCCCATTTCATGAACCCAAACAGTAATTATGACAACTTCCGGAGGACGTCCTCCAACCTATCAGAGGTTCAACCTCCAACCTCCAACCTAATTTAGCCTCCTCAACAACCTGAGTCAAACTGAGAGGAATGGTATTTATGTTAGCTAGCTGGCTAAGGCTATCCAACACTGCAAGACTTCCAAGTCAAGGTAAGCTTTCAGTTTTATTAATTTTTATTGCCAACAAGGCCCGTAGGTGTTACTGCTAAACTGCTTGCTGTACACTGCACTGCGTGATTGTACACATGGATTGGTGTCACGTGTGCTACTTCTCCGGCCTCCGGTTACCAGGCTGCTCGTTATGGTGCACACCTGTCAGCATCGTTACGAGCGTCGTCAGACTAACTTTTGGACTCCACCACTTCCCTGATTACCTTCCCTATATATGTCACTCCCTTTGGTTCCTTCTCTATAGACAGTGCCTTGCGAAAGTATTCGGCCCCCTTGAACTCTGCAACCTTTTGCCACATTTCAGGCTTCAAACATAAAGATATAAAACTGTATTTTTTTGTGAAGAATCAACAACAAGTTGGACACAATCATGAAGTGGAACGACATTTATTGGATATTTCAAACTTTTTAACAAATCAAAAACTGAAAAATTGGGCGTGCAAAATTTTTCAGCCCCTTTACTTTCAGTGCAGCAAACTCTCTCCAGAAGTTCAGTGAGGATCTCTGATTGATCCAATGTTGACCTAAATGACTAATGATGATAAATACAATCCACCTGTGTGTAATCAAGTCTCCGTATAAATGCACTTGCACTGTGATAGTCTCAGAGGTCCGTCAAAAGCGCAGAGAGCATCATGAAGAACAAGGAACACACCAGGCAGGTCCGAGATACTGTTGTGAAGAAGTTTAAAGCCGGATTTGGATACAAAAAGATTTCCCAAGCTGTAAACATCCCAAGGAGCACTGTGCAAGCGATAATATTGAAATGGAAGGAGTATCAGACCACTGCAAATCTACCAAGACCTGGCCGTCCCTCTAAACTTTCAGCTCATACAAGGAGAAGACTGATCAGAGATGCAGCCAAGAGGCCCATGATCACTCTGGATGAACTGCAGAGATCTACAGCTGAGGCGGGAGACTCTGTCCATAGGACAACAATCAGTCGTATATTGCACAAATCTGGCCTTTATGGAAGAGTGGCAAGAAGAAAGCCATTTCTTAAAGATATCCATAAAAAGTGTGGTTTAAAGTTTGCCACAAGCCACCTGGGAGACACACCAAACATGTGGAAGAAGGTGCTCTGGTCAGATGAAACCAACATTGAACTTTTTGGCAACAATGCAAAACGTTATGTTTGGCATAAAAGCAACACAGCTGAACACACCATCCCCACTGTCAAACATGGTGGTGGCAGCATCATGGTTTGGGCCTGCTTTTCTTCAGCAGGGACAGGGAAGATGGTTAAAATTGATGGGAAGATGGATGGAGCCAAATATAGGACCATTCTGGAAGAAAACCTGATGGAGTCTGCAAAAGACCTGAGACTGGGACGGAGATTTGTCTTCCAACAAGACAATGATCCAAAACATAAAGCAAAATCTACAATGGAATGGTTCAAAAATAAACATATCCAGGTGTTAGAATGGCCAAGTCAAAGTCCAGACCTGAATCCAATCGAGAATCTGTGGAAAGAACTGAAAACTGCTGTTCACAAATGCTCTCCATCCAACCTCACTGAGCTCGAGCTGTTTTGCAAGGAGGAATGGGAAAAAATTTCAGTCTCTCGATGTGCAAAACTGAGACATACCCCAAGCGACTTACAGCTGTAATCGCAGCAAAAGGTGGCGCTACAAAGTATTAACTTAAGGGGGCTGAATAATTTTGCACGCCCAATTTTTCAGTTTTTGATTTGTTAAAAAAGTTTGAAATATCCAATAAATGTCGTTCCACTTCATGATTGTGTCACACTTGTTGTTGATTCTTCACAAAAAAATACAGTTTTATATCTTTATGTTTGAAGCCTGAAATGTGGCAAAAGGTCGCAAAGTTCAAGGGGGCCGAATACTTTCGCAAGGCACTGTATGTCACCCCCTTTGGTTCCTTCCCTCTATATCACTCCCTTTGGTTCCTTCCCTATATATGTCACTCCCTTTGGTTCCTTCCCCACGCGTCATTGTTTCTGTTCCCATGTCATGTCTGTGTGTTGTTCATGTTTCTTGTTTTGTATTATGTTGTGTTTATTTATTAAAACACTCACTCCCTGAACTTGCTTCCCGACTCTCAGCACACTCGTTACAATTGGATTGTGGGTTTACTAACGCGTTAGTTCTAGTTTGGTGACTATAACGTTAATATGGTGACAGCAATGTAGGTTGTGTAGCGGTTAGCGGTTATGATATGAAGGTTTGGCTTGGAGAGGTGTTTGCGCCTGGTCACAGACAGCTGTTTTGTTGTGCACTGAAGTCCACAAGCGAAAGGAAAAGGAGAGAGGAGGAGGAGAGAATGAAGTTTCAACAATCAAAGTGATGATGCTGTATGTGGCTGCCATGAAAGTGAACTGTGAGTGCAGATGATCAGGGGTGTATTCATTCTGCCAATTCTGTAGCAAAACTTTTCTTAAATGGAAGCAAGGCGGAACGAAACAGGGAAGGGACCTTACCTGAATTTGTCCAACAGAAACTCTCGTTACACAGCAGATCAGCTAGATGCCGGTAAGAGTGTGCAAGTCGGTATTGAAAGTGTCACCGTCTGTCACCTTGATTACTCACACTTGCCTCTCGGCCTGTGTGCACCTACATTGTAAACTTTCAGTCATAGTCTAGGTTGTATCAACCTCATGATGGGTACAGGGGAACATTCTAGTATCATGTAGTAACCTAAACCTATTGCTGTTACATTGAACTGGGTGAATATGAATGACAGTAACCTAAACCTATCACTGTTACATTGAACTGGGTGAATATGAATGACAGTAACCTAAACCTATCACTGTTACATTGAACTGGGTGAATATGAATGACAGTAACCTAAACCTATCACTGTTACATTGAACTGGGTGAATATGAATGACAGTGACCTAAACCCTGTCACTGTTACATTGAACTGGGTGAATATGAATGACAGTATCCTAAACCTGTCACTGTTACATTGAACTGGGTGAATATGAATGACAGTAACCTAAACCTGTCACTGTTACATTGAACTGGGTGAATGGAATATGAATGACAGTAACCTAAACCTGTTACATTGAACTGGGTGAATATGAATGACAGTAACCTAAACCTGTTACATTGAACTGGGTGAATATGAATGACAGTAACCTAAACCTGTCACTGTTACATTGAACTGAATATGAATGACAGTAACCTAAACCTGTCACTGTTACATTGAACTGGGTGAATATGAATGACAGTAACGTAAACCTGTCACTGTTACATTGAACTGGGTGAATATGAATGACAGTAACCTAAACCTATCAATGTTACATTGAACTGGGTGAATATGAATGACAGTAACCTAAACCTATCACTGTTACATTGAACTGGGTGAATATGAATGACAGTAACCTAAATCTGTCACTGTTACATTGAACTGGGTTAATGGAATATGAATGACAGTAACCTAAACCTGTCACTGTTACATTGAACTGAGTGAATGGAATATGAATGACAGTAACCTAAACCTATCACTGTTACATTGAACTGGGTTAATGGAATATGAATGACAGTAACCTAAACCTGTCACTGTTACATTGAACTGGGTGAATATGAATGACAGTAACCTAAACCTATCAATGTTACATTGAACTGGGTGAATATGAATGACAGTAACCTAAACCTATCACTGTTACATTGAACTGGGTGAATATGAATGACAGTAACCTAAATCTGTCACTGTTACATTGAACTGGGTTAATGGAATATGAATGACAGTAACCTAAACCTGTCACTGTTACATTGAACTGGGTTAATGGAATATGAATGACAGTAACCTAAACCTATCACTGTTACATTGAACTGGGTGAATATGAATGACAGTAACCTAAACCTGTCACTGTTACATTGAACTGGGTGAATGGAATATGAATGACAGTAACCTAAACCTATCACTGTTACATTGAACTGGGTGAATATGAATGACAGTAACCTAAACCTATCACTGTTACATTGAACTGGGTGAATATGAATGACAGTAACCTAAACCTGTCACTGTTACATTGAACTGGGTGAATGGAATATGAATGACAGTAACCTAAACCTGTTACATTGAACTGGGTGAATATGAATGACAGTAACCTAAACCTATCACTGTTACATTGAACTGGGTGAATTTGAATGACAGTAACCTAAACCTGTCACTGTTACATTGAACTGGGTGAATATGAATGACAGTGACCTAAACCTATCACTGTTACATTGAACTGGGTGAATATGAATGACAGTGACCTAAACCTATCACTGTTACATTGAACTGGGTGAATATGAATGACAGTGACCTAAACCTATCACTGTTACATTGAACTGGGTGAATATGAATGACAGTAACCTAAACCTGTCACTGTTACATTGAACTGGGTGAATGGAATATGAATGACAGTAACCTAAACCTATCACTGTTACATTGAACTGGGTGGATATGAATGACAGTAACCTAAACCTGTCACTGTTACATTGAACTGGGTGAATGGAATATGAATGACAGTAACCTAAACCTATCACTGTTACAGTGAGCTGGGTGAATATGAATGACAGTAACCTAAACCTGTCACTGTTACATTGAACTGGGTGAATGGAATATGAATGACAGTAACCTAAACCTGTCACTGTTACATTGAACTGGGTGAATGGAATATGAATGACAGTAACCTAAACCTATCACTGTTACATTGAACTGGGTGAATATGAATGACAGTAACCTAAACCTATCACTGTTACATTGAACTGGGTGGATATGAATGACAGTAACCTAAACCTGTCACTGTTACATTGAACTGGGTGAATATGAATGACAGTAACCTAAACCTATCACTGTTACATTGAACTGGGTGAATATGAATGACAGTAACCTAAACCTGTCACTGTTACATTGAACTGGGTGAATATGAATGACAGTAACCTAAACCTATCACTGTTACATTGAAGTGGGTGAATGGAATATGAATGACAGTAACCTAAACCTGTCACTGTTACATTGAACTGGGTGAATATGAATGACAGTAACCTAAACCTGTCACTGTTACATTGAAGTGGGTGAATGGAATATGAATGACAGTAACCTAAACCTGTTACATTGAACTGGGTGAATATGAATGACAGTAACCTAAACCTATCACTGTTACATTGAACTGGGTGAATATGAATGACAGTAACCTAAACCTATCGCTGTTAAATTGAACTGGGTGAATATTAATGACAGGACCCTAAACCTATCGCTGTTAAATTGAACTGGGTGAATATGAATGAGAGTCATCCAATATGCTGTAATAGAAATAAGGCCATGCTCATGAAAAAAATAAAATAAATTGTCCTCCCTTAACTTAAATGGCACCAACCGCCACTGAGTCCCACAGTAGTGGCTTTAAAACCATCCTCATCACTCTTCCAACTATAATTTACCTGCCACGTTAGTTATCCAACCCTTTAAAACCACGTTAGTTATCTAACCCTAACCCTTTAAAACCACGTTAGTTATCCAACCCTTTAAAACCACGTTAGTTATCCAACCCTTTAAAACCATCCTCATCACTCTTCCAACTATAATTTACCTGCCACGTTAGTTATCCAACCCTTTAAAACCACGTTAGTTATCCAACCCTTTAAAACCACGTTAGTTATCCAACCCTTTAAAACCACGTTAGTTATCCAACCCTTTAAAACCACGTTAGTTATCCAACCCTTTAAAACCATGTTAGTTATCCAACCCTAACCCTTTAAAACCACGTTAGTTATCCAACCCTTTAAAACCATGTTAGTTATCCAACCCTTTAAAACCATGTTAGTTATCCAACCCTAACCCTTTAAAACCACGTTAGTTATCCAACCCTTTAAAACCACGTTAGTTATCCAACCCTTTAAAACCATGTTAGTTATCCAACCCTAACCCTTTAAAACCACGTTAGTTATCCAACCCTTTAAAACCATGTTAGTTATCCAACCCTTTAAAACCATCCTCATCACCACTAACTCTGGAAGTACAATAACAAACATCAGGCTCTTCATTCAATTTTTATTTATATGCTACGGACCAGAGCCATAGATTCAGGCTATACAATATAAGCCTATATATCTGTCACTCTCCTGTGCCAAATAAACACTAGCATTGTAATTTTACAGTGTTGAAAAGCAACAAACAAAAAACAGTCTAAACTTGAATCTACACAACGATTGATAAACAGAATCAGTAAGTAAAACCTCCCAAAAAAACACCTTGAGAAATTACAAAAAAAGGGGGAAAAAGTTACAAATATAATTTGATGACTGAGGACGAAAGAACACGCAAAATATTTTCATTTAGCTTGTCAGATGGTTTGTGTGGTTGGCTGTTAGCTCCTTATACCATTGTATTTACAGGTTTGCGTACCAAATGGCACCCTAATTCCCCTATATAGTGCACTACTTTTAACCAGAGACCTATGGGTCCTGGTCTAAATGTAGTGCACTATCTAGGGGGATTAGGGTGCCATTTGGGACGTAGAGCCTTAGTATTCATCACCTCCACTATCCTCTGTCCCTCTGAACACTCTCGTTGCGGTGATGTTATGACCAGGGGAACGCAGTGTTTCACAGGATGTTAACTGTTTCCAGATCTTTCTATTGGTTTTTTACATTCCATTCATCAGAACAGAAAAGGAGTCCAGACATTAAGACTAGCTAAAACCAGAGGCCCTTTTCCTTTCTCTTTCTTCCTCTCTTTCTTTCTTTCTCTCTTTCTTTCTTTCTCTTTCTCTCTTTCTTTCTTTCTCTCTCTCTTTCTTTCTTTCTCTCTTTCTTTCTTTCTCTTTCTCTCTTTCTTTCTTTCTCTCTTTCTTTCTCTCTATCTTTCTTTCTCTTTCTCTCTCTCTTTCTTTCTCTCTTTCTTTCTCTCTTTCTTTCTTTCTTTCTTTCTCTCTTACTTTCTTTCTTTCTCTCTTTCTTTCTTTCTTTCTCTCTTTCTTTCTCTCTTTCTTTCTTTCTTTCTTTCTCTCTTTCTTTCTCTCTTTCTTTCTCTCTCTCTTTCTTTCTTTCTCTCTTTCTCTCTATCTTTCTTTCTCTTTCTCTCTCTCTTTCTCTTTCTTTCTCTCTTTCTCTCTTTCTTTCTCTCTTTCTCTCTTTCTTTCTCTCTTTCTCTCTTTCTTTCTTTCTCTCTCTCTTTCTTTCTCTCTCTCTTTCTTTCTCTTTCTCTCTCTCTTTCTTTCTTTCTCTCTTACTTTCTTTCTTTCTTTCTCTCTTTCTTTCTCTCTTTCTTTCTTTCTTTCTCTCTTTCTTTCTCTCTTTCTCTCTTTCTTTCTTTCTCTTTCTCTCTTTCTCTCTTTCTTTCTTTCTTTCTTTCTCTCTCTTTCTTTCTTTCTCTCTTTCTCTTTCTCTCTCTTTCTTTCTTTCTCTCTTTCTCTCTTTCTCTCTTTCTTTCTTTCTCTCTTTCTCTCTTTCTCTCTCTCTTTCTTTCTCTCTTTCTTTCTTTCTCTTTCTTTCTTTCTTTCTCTCTCTCTTTCTTTCTTTCTCTTTCTCTCTTTCTTTCTCTCTTTCTTTCTTTCTTTCTTTCTCTCTCTCTCTTTCTTTCTTTCTCTCTTTCTCTCTTTCTTTCTTTCTTTCTTTCTCTCTCTTTCTTTCTTTCTTTCTCTCTTTCTTTCTTTCTCTCTCTTTCTTTCTTTCTCTCTTTCTTTCTCTCTTTCTTTCTTTCTTTCTCTCTCTTTCTTTCTTTCTCTCTTTCTTTCTTTCTCTCTCTTTCTTTCTTTCTCTCTTTCTTTCTCTCTTTCTCTCTTTCTTTCTCTCTTTCTTTCTTTCTTTCTCTCTCTTTCTTTCTCTCTCTCTTTCTTTCTTTCTCTCTTTCTCTCTTTCTTTCTTTCTCTCTCTTTCTTTCTTTCTCTCTTTCTCTCTCTCTTTCTTTCTTTCTCTCTCTCTTTCTTTCTTTCTTTCTCTCTTTCTTTCTTACTTACTTTTCTTTAAAATGTTTATTTTTCTTCCAACCAGAGTGTTGCGTATTGACTTGCGGCTGGTCTGTATGATCATTGCCATGTAAAGACAACAGCTGTTTCTGTGGAAACCAGGAAACGCTCTAATGTCATGTAAAGGTAAAAAAAAAAGAAAGAAAGAAAGAAAAAAAGTATGACATTTTAATATGGCATGAACACAACTATCTGATTGTCAAACAAATCACTTTAAAAGAGTAGGCTACCTGCAGGCTGCGCACATGGAAAGAGACATCTGTGTATTAATGGAAGCCAAATGAAGCCATGCTTCCCCAAAAAGGTGAACAATAAAAAATAAAATCAAATTAAATGATGTTTCATAGTTGTCCTTCGAATAAATGTCCTACTCTTTTTCCTCCGACAGCAGCCTCAGAGAGATAGGTGACTGTCTCCACTGAGGTTGATGTGTCTCGCTGTCGGGAGAGAGTCTCAGTCAAAGGATCAATATTATCAATAATTCACACTCTGCTCTAGTGTCATAGAGCTTGACAAGCTGCCTGGTCCTCCGGTGAGAGAGATGACCAGGAGAGGTGACCAGGAGAGGTGACCAGGAGAGGTGACCAGGAGAGGTGACCAGCAGAGGTGACCAGGAGAGGTGACAGGTGACCAGGAGAGGTGACCAGGAGAGGTGACCAGGAGAGGTGACCAGGAGAGGTGACCAGGAGAGATGACAGGTGACCAGGAGAGATGACAGGTGACCAGGAGAGGTGACCAGGAGAGGTGACCAGGAGAAGTGACCAGGAGAGGTGACCAGGAGAGGTGAGAGGTGATCAGGAGAGGTGACCAGGAGAGGTGACAGGTGACCAGGAGAGTTGAGAGGTGACCAGGAGAGGTGACAGGTGACCGGGAGAGGTGACAGGTGACCAGGAGAGATGAGAGGTGACCAGGAGAGATGAGAGGTAACCAGGAGAGGTGAGAGGTAACCAGGAGAGATGAGAGGTAACCAGGAGAGGTGAGAGGTAACCAGGAGAGGTGACAGGTAACCAGGAGAGGTGAGAGGTAACCAGGAGAGGTGAGAGGTAACCAGGAGAGGTGAGAGGTAACCAGGAGAGGTGAGAGGTAACCAGGAGAGGTGACAGGTAACCAGGAGAGGTGAGAGGTAACCAGGAGAGGTGAGAGGTAACCAGGAGAGGTGAGAGGTAACCAGGAGAGGTGAGAGGTAACCAGGAGAGGTGACAGGTAACCAGGAGAGGTGAGAGGTGACCAGGAGAGGTGAGAGGTAACCAGGAGAGGTGAGAGGTAACCAGGAGAGGTAAGAGGTAACCAGGAGAGGTGACAGGTAACCAGGAGAGGTGAGAGGTAACCAGGAGAGGTGAGAGGTAACCAGGAGAGGTGAGACACCTGGGCCAAATACTATAAAGATAATTATTACTTTAAACTGCTGCAGAAACAAGAAAGTATCACCTCCAACAGTATCTGATAGAACACAAAGCTATGCAGAGGATTGTCTACATACACTGCTCTACAGACACAATTCAATGTGACAGGTGAAGAAGCAAGGACAGATTTAGTTCTGGGAACCAAGATTATGCAGGATACAGAATGTCCAACGAGGGTTCTTAGAAGACAAGCTAGTTTCATAATTAGTGAGGATGCATCCCAAATGACACCCCTATTCCTTATATAGTGCACTACTTTTAACCAGGTCTCTGGTCAAAAGTAGAGCACTATTAAGCTGTAGGGTGCCACGTGGGACTCACGCAATGACTGATTGTATGATTTCTTCAACAGTGATTTATGAACATTGTTCAGAGGTTTTCATCCCTCTCACGAGGCTGAGCTGAATCCTCCTGTTCGTCTGTTTGCGTGTTGTCTCCTTTTGTTCCATAAGAGCTACAAGACCCTTCCTCCTCCTCTATGGCCTCCAGAGAATCTGAAGCTTGGGGCTCACCTAGCGCCTGTTCCCCAGCTTCCTTCTTCCCATCCTGGGTGGCTGGGGCTGCCTCTCCTGTCTCCTCCTCCAGAACGTTGTCCTCTTTGGCCTGTTCTCTGTCCCTGTCATTGTCTCCAGTCTCTGTCAGAGTGTCTGGGTGAGACGGGGGGCTTCCCTGGGTCTCCTCGCCCCTCTCCCCGCCCTCCCCTGTCTGCTCAAACACCTGATCCACCTGGTCCTCGGCCCCGTTCACCTGGGGGACGTCTTGGTTACCTTGGGACACAACCCCTCCCTCGGAGACTACGCCCTCCTCGACACACGACTGCCGGTGCTGCCGTGTGGGCGGACGCCTCTTGAAGGACAGCCGAACTCGACTCTACAGAGGAGAGAGAGAGAGAGAGAGAGAGAGAGAGAGAGAGAGAGAGAGAGAGAGAGAGAGAGAGAGAGAGAGAGAGAAACAGGAAAGACTGAGTGTTGTGCAACACACAATAGCTAATGAATAAAGTCAGGCTTTAGTAAGACTTGATTATCTTGAGCTTGGTTACAATCTCTGTTTTTCTATGATTTTGGCCTTCTGTACTTTAACACACCATCTTAGAAAGACAACCATTAGTCATGATATCGTGTGTTTTTGTTCTATTAGGAACAAACTTAACACAATATGCATTTTAATGTGTTTAATTACGGATTCTGTTGCTAATTAGTTGTAATAATCTAACGAGCCAAATAGAATAGTAGTAGTAGGGCACTAGATAAGAGTGACAGACCCTAGAGGAGTAGGGCACTAGATAAGAGTGACAGACCCTAGAGGGGAAGGGCACTAGATAACAGGGACAAACCCTGGGGGAGTAGGGCGCTAGATAAGAGGGACAGACCCTAGAGGAGTAGGGCACTAGAGGAGTAGGGCACTAGAGGAGTAGGGCACTAGAGGAGTAGGGCACTAGATAAGAGGGACAGACCCTAGAGGAGTAGGGCACTAGATAAGAGGGACAGCCCCTAGAGGAGTAGGGCACTAGATAAGAGGGACAGACCCTGGAGGAGTAGGGCACTAGATAAGAGGGACAGACCCTAGAGGAGTAGGGCACTAGAGGAGTAGGGCACTAGAGGAGTAGGGCGCTAGATAAGAGGGACAGCCCCTAGAGGAGTAGGGTACTAGATAAGAGGGACAGACCCTAGAGGAGTAGGGCACTAGATAAGAGGGACAGACCCTAGAGGAGTAGGGCCCTAGATAAGAGGGACAGACCCTAGAGGAGTAGGGCACTAGAGGAGTAGGGCACTAGATAAGAGGAACAGACCCTGGAGGAGTAGGGCACTAGATAAGAGTGACAGACCCTAGAGGAGTAGGGCACTAGATTAGAGTGACAGACCCTAGAGGAGTAGGGCACTAGATAAGAGTGACAGACCCTAGAGGAGTAGGGCACTAGAGGAGTAGGGCACTAGATAAGAGGGACAGACCCTGGAGGAGTAGGGCACTAGATAAGAGGGACAGACCCTAGAGGAGTAGGGCACTAGATAAGAAGGACAGACCCTAGAGGAGTAGGGCACTAGAGGAGTAGGGCACTAGATAAGAGGGACAGACCCTAGATGAGTAGGGCACTAGATAAGAGGGACAGCCCCTAGAGGAGTAGGGCACTAGATAAGAGGGACAGACCCTAGAGGAGTAGGGCACTAGATAAGAGTGACAGACCCTAGAGGAGTAGGGCACTAGAGGAGTAGGGCACTAGATAAGAGTGTAAGCCCCTAGATGAGTAGGGCACTAGATAAGAGGGACAGACCCTAGAGGAGTAGGGCACTAGATAAGAGTGTAAGCCCCTAGAGGAGTAGGGCACTAGATAAGAGGGAAACACGCTAGAGGAGTAGGGCACTAGATAAGAGTGTAAGCCACTAGAGGAGTAGGGCACTAGATAAGAGGGACAGACCCTAGAGGAGTAGGGCACTAGATAAGAGGGACAGACCCTGGAGGAGTAGGGCGCTAGATAAGAGGGACAGACCCTAGAGGAGTAGGGCACTAGAGGATTAGGGCACTAGAGGAGTAGGGCACTAGATAAGAGAGACAGCCCCTAGAGGAGTAGGGCACTAGAGGAGTAGGGCACTAGATAAGAGGGACAGACCCTAGAGGAGTAGGGCACTAGATAAGAGGGACAGACCCTAGAGGAGTAGGGCACTAGATAAGAGGGACAGACCCTAGAGGAGTAGGGCACTAGAGGGGTAGGGCACTAGATAAGAGGGACAGACCCTAGAGGAGTAGGGTACTAGATAAGAGGGACAGCCCCTAGAGGAGTAGGGCACTAGAGGAGTAGGGCACTAGATAAGAGGGACAGACCCTAGAGGAGTAGGGCACTAGATAAGAGGGACAGACCCTAGAGGAGTAGGGCACTAGATTAGAGTGACAGACCCTAGAGGAGTAGGGCACTAGATAAGAGTGACAGACCCTAGAGGAGTAGGGCACTAGAGGAGTAGGGCACTAGATAAGAGGGACAGACCCTGGAGGAGTAGGGCACTAGATAAGAGGGACAGACCCTAGAGGAGTAGGGCGCTAGATAAGAGGGACAGACCCTAGAGGAGTAGGGCACTAGAGGAGTAGGGCGCTAGATAAGAGGGACAGACCCTAGAAGAGTAGGGCACTAGATAAGAAGGACAGACCCTAGAGGAGTAGGGCACTAGAGGAGTAGGGCACTAGATAAGAGGGACAGACCCTAGATGAGTAGGGCACTAGATAAGAGGGACAGCCCCTAGAGGAGTAGGGCACTAGATAAGAGGGACAGACCCTAGAGGAGTAGGGCACTAGATAAGAGTGACAGACCCTAGAGGAGTAGGGCACTAGAGGAGTAGGGCACTAGATAAGAGTGTAAGCCCCTAGAGGAGTAGGGCACTAGATAAGAGGGACACACCCTAGAGGAGTAGGGCACTAGATAAGAGTGTAAGCCACTAGAGGAGTAGGGCACTAGATAAGAGGGACAGACCCTGGAGGAGTAGGGCGCTAGATAAGAGGGACAGACCCTAGAGGAGTAGGGCACTAGAGGATTAGGGCACTAGAGGAGTAGGGCACTAGATAAGAGAGACAGCCCCTAGAGGAGTATGGCACTAGATAAGAGTGACAGACCCTAGAGGAGTAGGGCACTACATAAGAGTGACACACCCTACAGGAGTAGGGCACTAGATAAGAGGGACAGACCCTAGAGGAGTAGGGCGCTAGATAAGAGTGACATACCCTAGAGGAGTAGGGCACTAGAGGAGTAGGGCACTAGATAAGAGGGACAGCCCCTAGAGGAGTAGGGCACTAGATAAGAGGGACAGACCCTAGAGGAGTAGGGCACTAGAGGAGTAGGGAACTAGATAAGAGTGTAAGCCCCTAGAGGAGTAGGGCACTAGATAAGAGGGACACACCCTAGAGGAGTAGGGCACTAGATAAGAGTGTAAGCCACTAGAGGAGTAGGGCACTAGATAAGAGGGACAGACCCTAGAGGAGTAGGGCACTAGATAAGAGGGACAGACCCTGGAGGAGTAGGGCGCTAGATAAGAGGGACAGACCCTAGAGGAGTAGGGCACTAGAGGATTAGGGCACTAGAGGAGTAGGGCACTAGATAAGAGAGACAGCCCCTAGAGGAGTAGGGCACTAGATAAGAGTGACAGACCCTAGAGGAGTAGGGCACTACATAAGAGTGACACACCCAAGAGGAGTAGGGCACTAGATAAGAGGGACAGACCCTAGAGGAGTAGGGCGCTAGATAAGAGTGACATACCCTAGAGGAGTAGGGCACTAGAGGAGTAGGGCACTAGATAAGAGGGACAGCCCCTAGAGGAGTAGGGCACTAGATAAGAGGGACAGACCCTAGAGGAGTAGGGCACTAGAGGAGTAGGGAACTAGATAAGAGTGTAAGCCCCTAGAGGAGTAGGGCACTAGATAAGAGGGACACACCCTAGAGGAGTAGGGCACTAGATAAGAGTGTAAGCCACTAGAGGAGTAGGGCACTAGATAAGAGGGACAGACCCTAGAGGAGTAGGGCACTAGATAAGAGGGACAGACCCTGGAGGAGTAGGGCGCTAGATAAGAGGGACAGACCCTAGAGGAGTAGGGCACTAGAGGATTAGGGCACTAGAGGAGTAGGGCACTAGATAAGAGAGACAGCCCCTAGAGGAGTAGGGCACTAGATAAGAGTGACAGACCCTAGAGGAGTAGGGCACTACATAAGAGTGACACACCCAAGAGGAGTAGGGCACTAGATAAGAGGGACAGACCCTAGAGGAGTAGGGCGCTAGATAAGAGTGACATACCCTAGAGGAGTAGGGCACTAGAGGAGTAGGGCACTAGATAAAAGGGACAGCCCCTAGAGGAGTAGGGCACTATATAAGAGGGACAGACCCTGGAGGAGTAGGGCACTAGATAAGAGTGACAGACCCTAGAGGAGTAGGGCACTAGATAAGAGTGACAGACCCTAGAGGAGTAGGGCGCTAGATAAGAGGGACAGACCCTAGAGGAGTAGGGCACTAGATAAGAGGGACAGACCCTAGAGGAGTAGGGCACTAGAGGAGTAGGGCACTAGAGGAGTAGGGCACTAGATAAGAGAGACAGCCCCTAGAGGAGTAGGGCACTAGAGGAGTAGGGCACTAGATAAAAGGGACAGCCCCTAGAGGAGTAGGGCACTAGAGGAATAGGGCACTAGATAAAAGGGACAGCCCCTAGAGGAGTAGGGCACTAGAGGAGTAGGGCACTAGATAAGAGAGACAGCCCCTAGAGGAGTAGGGCACTAGAGGAGTAGGGCACTAGATAAAAGGGACAGCCCCTAGAGGAGTAGGGCACTAGATAAGAGGGACAGACCCTGGAGGAGTAGGGCACTAGATAAGAGTGACAGACCCTAGAGGAGTAGGGCACTAGATAAGAGTGACAGACCCTAGAGGAGTAGGGCGCTAGATAAGAGGGACAGACCCTAGAGGAGTAGGGCACTAGATAAGAGGGACAGACCCTAGAGGAGTAGGGCACAAGAGGAGTAGGGCACTAGAGGAGTAGGGCACTAGATAAGAGAGACAGCCCCTAGAGGAGTAGGGCACTAGAGGAGTAGGGCACTAGATAAAAGGGACAGCCCCTAGAGGAGTAGGGCACTAGAGGAATAGGGCACTAGATAAAAGGGACAGCCCCTAGAGGAGTAGGGCACTAGAGGAGTAGGGCACTAGATAAGAGAGACAGCCCCTAGAGGAGTAGGGCACTAGAGGAGTAGGGCACTAGATAAAAGGGACAGCCCCTAGAGGAGTAGGGCACTAGATAAGAGGGACAGACCCTGGAGGAGTAGGGCACTAGATAAGAGTGACAGACCCTAGAGGAGTAGGGCACTAGATAAGAGTGACAGACCCTAGAGGAGTAGGGCGCTAGATAAGAGGGACAGACCCTAGAGGAGTAGGGCACTAGATAAGAGGGACAGACCCTAGAGGAGTAGGGCACTAGAGGAGTAGGGCACTAGATACGATGCATGTTGAACACTGAACGAGAGCTCGGTTTAATGTTTTTGAAATGTTATCACAGTGTTTCCTTGCCAAGCTTGATTCATATACTTTTGGATTTTGGATCCCGCAACTCGGTTAGCCTCAGTTGCTGTGCACTAGCTGTTGTCATCGGCAGTTGTATTGTAAGAAACATCTTGGTTCCCGGGGCAAAAAAAAACCCTGTGCTATCCTGGAGCATGAGTAGAGGACATTACAAGGCTGCTTCCGACCGCTCTACAACAGATTCCTGGAGCATGAGTAGAGGACATTACAAGGCTGCTTCCGACCGCTCTACAACAGATTCCTGGAGCATGAGTAGAGGACATTACAAAGCTGCTTCCGACCGCTCTACAACAGATTCCTGGAGCATGAGTAGAGGACATTACAAGGCTGCTTCCGACCGCTCTACGACAGATTCCTGGAGCATGAGTAGAGGACATTACAAGGCTGCTTCCGAACGCTCTACGACAGATTCCTGGAGCATGAGTAGAGGACATTACAAGGCTGCTTCCGAACGCTCTACGACAGATTCCTGGAGCATGAGTAGAGGACATTACAAGGCTGCTTCCGACCGCTCCACAACAGATTCCTGGAGCATGAGTAGAGGACATTACAAGGCTGCTTCCGAACGCTCTACGACAGATTCCTGGAGCATGAGTAGAGGACATTACAAGGCTGCTTCCGACCGCTCTACAACAGATTCCGGGAGCTGACGCCGTCGTAGTCCATGCGGTGTCAAACAACATGAGGAGGGTTAGCTCAGAACTTCTGAAAATTGTTTTTAAAGAACTGATTCTTGCACTGAAAGATTGCAAAAAGGAGCCAATCATTTCAGGTCCGGTACGATAGTTGAAAGATTCAGTGTGAAAGTTTGGATACACCTACTCATTATTCTATATTGTAGAATAATAGTGAAGACATCAAAACTATGAAATAACACATATGGAATCATGTAGTAACCAAAAAAAGTGTGAAACAAATCTACATATATTTTATATTTGAGATTCTTCAAAGTAGCCACCCTTTGCATTCATGACAGCTTTGCACACTCTTGGCATTCTCTCAACCAGCTTCATGAGGTAGAGCACCTGGAATGCATTTTAATTAACAGGTGTGACACGTTAAAAGTTAATTTGAGGAATTTATTTTCTTCTTAATGTGTTTGAACCAATCAGTTGTGTTGTGACCAGGTAGGGGGGGGTATACAGAAGATGGCTCTATTTGGTAAAAGAACAATTCCATATTATGGCAAGAACAGCTCAAATAAGCAAAGAGAAACGACAGCCTATCATTACTTTAAGACTTGAAGGTCAGTGCATTCCTCCAGTGCAGTTGCAGAAACCATCAAGCGTTATGATGAAACTGTCTCTCATTAGAGTTACCTGGCTCTCATGAGGACCACCACAGGAAAGGAAGACCCAGAGTTACCTCTGCTGCAGAGGATAAGTTCATTAAAGTTACCAGCATCAGAAATTGCAGCCTAAATAAATGCTTCTCAGAGTTCAAGTAACAGACACATCTCAACATCAACTGTTCAGAGAAGACTGCGTGGATCAGGCCTTCATGGTTGAATTGCTGCAAAGAAACCACTACTAAAGGACATCAATAATAAGAAGAGACTTGCTTGGGCCAAGAAACACGAGCAATGGACATTAGACTGGTGGAAATCTGTGCTTTGGTCTGGAGTCCAAATTGGAGATTGCAGCAATACACCATCCCATCTGGTTTGCGCTTAGTGGGACTATCATTTGTTTTTCAACAGGACAATGATCCAATACACCTCCAGGCTGTGTAAGGGCTATTCAACCAAGAAGGAGAGTGATGGGGTGCTGCATCAGATGACCTGTCCTCAACAATCACCCAACCTCAACACAGTTGAGATGGTTTGGGATGAGTTGGACCGCAGAGTGAAGGAAATGCAGCCAACAAGTGCTCAGCATATGTGGGACCTCCTGCAAGACTGTTGGAAAAACATTCCGGGTGAAGCTGGTTGAGAGAATGCCAAGAGTTTGCAAAGCTGTCAAGGTAAAGGGTGCCTACTTTGAAGAATCTAAAATATATTTTGATTTGTTTTTGGTTACAACAATATTAAAGCTGATCTACCCCTTACATTTTTTTTAAATAAAGAAATGATGGAGGAGGAGGAGAGAGAAGGAATGGAGGAGGAGGAGGGTGTAGGAATGGAGGAGGAGGAGGATGAATGAATGGAGGAGGAGGAGGGTGAAGGAATGGAGGAGGAGGAGGAGGAGGGTGAAGGAATGGAGGAGGGAGGGAGACAGAATAGAGGAGGGAGGGAGACGGAATAGAGAAGGAGGAGGAGGAGGAGGGAGAAGAAATGGAGGAGGAGGGAGGGAGACGGAATAGAGGAGGAGGAGGAGGGAGGGAGACGGAATGGAGGAGGAGGAGGAGGGAGGGAGACGGAATGGAGGAGGAGGAGGAGGAGGAGAGAGAAGGAATGGAGGAGGAGGAGGAGGAGGAGAGAGAAGGAATGGAGGAGGAGGAGGAGAGAGAAGGAATGAAGGAATGGAGGAGGAGGGGGAGGAGGAGGAGGAGAGAGAAGGAATGGAGGAGGAGGAGGAGGAGGAGGAGGGAGGGAGACAGAATAGAGGAGGAGGAGGAGGAGGAGGAGGATGAAGGAATGGAGGAGGAGGAGGGAGAAGAAATGGAGGAGGAGGGAGGGAGACGGAATAGAGGAGGAGGAGGGAGGGAGACGGAATGGAGGAGGAGGAGGAGGGAGGGAGACGGAATGGAGGAGGAGGAGGGAGGGAGACGGAATGGAGGAGGAGGAGGAGGAGGAGAGAGAAGGAATGGAGGAGGAGGAGGAGGAGAGAGAAGGAATGAAGGAGGAGGAGGAGGATGAAGGAATGGAGGAGGAGGAGGAGGAGGAGAGAGAAGGAATGGAGGAGGAGGAGGAGGAGGAGAGAGAAGGAATGAAGGAGGAGGAGGAGGAGGAGGAGGAGGAGGAGGAGAGAGAAGGAATGGAGGAGGAGGAGGAGGAGGGAGGGAGACAGAATAGAGGAGGAGGAGGAGGAGGGAGGGAGACGGAATAGAGGAGGAGGAGGAGGAGGAGGATGAAGGAATGGAGGAGGAGGGAGGGAGACGGAATAGAGGAGGAGGAGGAGGAGGAGGAGGAGGGAGAAGAAATGGAGGAGGAGGGAGGGAGACGGAATAGAGGAGGAGGAGGGAGGGAGACGGAATGGAGGAGGAGGAGGAGGGAGGGAGACGGAATGGAGGAGGAGGAGGAGGGAGGGAGACGGAATGGAGGAGGAGGGAGGGAGATGGAATGGAGGAGGAGGGAGAGGGAGAAGGAATGGAAGAGGAGGAGGAGGGAGAAGGAATGGAGGAGGAGAAGGGAGAAGGAATGGAGGAGGAGGAGAGGGAGAAGGAATGGAGGAGGAGGAGGAGGGAGAAGGAATGGAGGAGTAGGAGGAGGGAGGTAGACGGAATGGAAGAGTAGGAGGGGGAGGTAGACGGAATGGAGGAGGGGGAGGGAGGGAGACGGAATGGAAGAGTAGGAGGAGGAGAGGGGTGAAGGAACGGAGGAGGAGGAGGGAGGGAGAAAGAATGGAGGAGGAGGGGGGAGAAGGAATGTAAGATGAGGAGGAGGTAGACGGAATGGAGGAGGGGGAGGGAGAAAGAATAGAGGAGGAGGGGGGAGAAGGAATGTAAGATGAGGAGGAGGTAGGGAGAAGGAATGAGGAGGAGGAGGGAGAAAGAATGGAGGAGGAGGGGGGAGAAGGAATGTAAGATGAGGAGGAGGTAGGGAGACGGAATGAAGGATAAGGAGTGAGAGGGAATGGAGGAGGAGGAGGAGGAGGGGGAGGGAGAAGGAATGGAAGAGGAGGAGGAATGGAGGAGGAGAAAGGGGAAGGAATGGAGGAGGAGGAGAGGGAGAAGGAATGGAAGAGGAGGAGGGAGAAGGAATGGAGGAGGAGGAGGAGGAGGGAGAAGGAATGGAGGAGGAGGAGGAGGGAGAAGGAATGGAAGAGGAGGAGGGAGAAGGAATGGAGGAGTAGGAGGAGGGAGGGAGACGGAATGGAGGAGGGAGGGAGGGAGGAGTAGGCTAAGTGGATAACACCTTCAATCCCCCTGGTCTCTGCGCTGAGCCACTGCAGGAGGCCTGTTCCTGGGCTTACAGAGCATAGAAATAGAATCTATAGAAGGGGCTTAGAGCGTCTAACCCTGGCACTTTGACTCGAATAGGGAGGCCCATTCTCTAGATTATATTTCTATGTTACAGAGGGCCTATTTTAGGACGGCAGGACACACAGCTAGGGACACGTGTCACCAGGGGGAGAGGGAATAAGTGGCCTGGAGTGATGTCACAGCTCACGTACAGGAGATGACGTGAGAGACCAAGACCACAAGGCTTCCACTGACTGACGTAGGATCAACCAATCAAATCAAATCAAATTGTATTTGTCACGTACACTGAATACAACAGGTGTAGTAGACCTTACAGTGAAATGCTGAATACAACAGGTGTAGTAGACCTCACAGTGAAATGCTGAATACAACAGGTGTAGTAGACCTCACATTGAAATGCTGAATACAACAGGTGTAGTAGACCTCACAGTGAAATGCTTACTTACAGGCTCTAACCATTAGTGCAAAAAATGTATTAGGTGAACAATAGGTAAGTAAAGAAATAAAACAACAGTAAAAATACAGGCTATATACAGTAGTGAGGTTATATACAGTAGAGAGGTTAAATACAGTAGAGAGGTTATATACAGTAGAGAGGCTATATATAGTAGAGAGGTTATATACAGTAGAGAGGTTATATACAGTAGAGAGGTTATATACAGTAGAGAGGCTATATACAGTAGAGAGGTTATATACAGTAGAGAGTCTATATACAGTAGAGAGGCTATAAAAGTAGTGAGGCTATATACAGTAGAGAGGCTATATACAGTAGAGAGGTTATATACAGTAGAGAGGCTATATACAGTAGAGAGGCTATAAAAGTAGTGAGGCTATATACAGTAGAGAGGCTATATACAGTAGAGAGGCTATATACAGTAGAGAGGCTATAAAAGTAGTGAGGCTATATACAGTAGAGGGGCTATATACAGTAGAGAGGCTATATACAGTAGAGAGGCTATATGCAGTAGAGAGGCTATATACAGTAGAGAGGATATATACAGTAGAGAGGCTATATACAGTAGAGAGGCTATATATAGTAGAGAGGTTATATAAAGTAGAGGCTATATACAGTAGAGAGGCTATATACAGTAGACAGGCTATATACAGTAGAGAGGCTATATACAGTAGAGAGGCTATATACAGTAGAGAGGCTATATACAGTAGAGAGGATATATACAGTAGAGGCTATATACAGTAGAGAGGCTCTATACAGTAGAGAGGCTATATACAGTAGAGAGGCTATATACAGTAGAGAGGCTATATACAGTAGAGAGGATATATACAGTAGAGAGGCTATATACAGTAGAGAGGATATAAAAGTAGCGAGGCTACATACAGAGACACCTGTTAGTCAGGCTGATTGAGGTAGTATGTACATGTAGATATATACAGACACCGGTTAGTCAGGCTGATTGAGGTAGTATGTACATGTAGGTATATACAGACAGTGAAAGTGACTATGCATATATGATAAACAGAGAGTAGCAGCAGCGTAAACAGAGGGGTTGGTGGGGGGGGGGGGGGGGGGGGGGGGGGGGGAAACACAATGCAGATAGTCTGGGTAGCCATTTGATTACCTGTGTTACGTCACAGGCAGAATACCCAGCACAGAAAGGCTGTTCAATGTAATGACAAATGATGATGTTCAGTACAGCTACAATATCAATCTACTGCTGTAGGATACTATACAGCTACAATATCAATCTACTGCTGTAGGTTACTATACAGCTACAATATCAATCTACTGCTGTAGGTTACTATACAGCTACAATATCTATCTACTGCTGTAGGTTACTATACAATATCAATCTACTGCTGTAGGTTACTATACAGCTACAATATCAATCTACTGCTGTAGGATACTATACAGCTACAATATCAATCTACTGCTGTAGGTTACTATACAGCTACAATATCTATCTACTGCTGTAGGTTACTATACAGCTACAATATCTATCTACTGCTGTAGGATACTATACAGCTACAATATCAATCTACTGCTGTAGGATACTATACAATATCAATCTACTGCTGTAGGATACTATACAGCTACAATATCAATCTACTGCTGTAGGATACTATACAATATCAATCTACTGCTGTAGGATACTATACAGCTACAATATCAATCTACTGCTGTAGGATACTATACAATATCAATCTACTGCTGTAGGATACTATACAGCTACAATATCAATCTACTGCTGTAGGATACTATACAATATCAATCTACTGCTGTAGAATACTATACAGCTACAATATCAATCTACTGCTGTAGGATACTATACAGCTACAATATCAATCTACTGCTGTAGGATACTATACAGCTACAATATCAATCTACTGCTGTAGGTTACTATACAATATCAATCTACTGCTGTAGGTTAATATACAATATCAATCTACTGCTGTAGGATACTATACAGCTACAATATCAATCTACTGCTGTAGGTTACTATACAATATCAATCTACTGCTGTAGGTTACTATACAATATCTATCTACTGCTGTAGGATACTATACAATATCAGTCTACTGCTGTAGGATACTATACAATATCAGTCTACTGCTGTAGGATACTATACAATATCAGTCTACTGCTGTAGGATACTATACAATATCAATCTACTGCTGTAGGATACTATACAATATCAATCTACTGCTGTAGGTTACTATACAATATCAATATACTGCTGTAGGTTACTATATACAATATCAATCTACTGCTGTAGGATACTATACAATATCAGTCTACTGCTGTAGGTTACTATACAATATCAATCTACTGCTGTAGGTTACTATACAATATCAATCTACTGCTGTAGGTTACTATACAATATCAGTCTACTGCTGTAGGTTACTATACAGCTACAATATCAATCTACTGCTGTAGGATACTATACAATATCAATCTACTGCTGTAGGATACTATACAATATCAATCTACTGCTGTAGGTTACTATACAATATCAATCTACTGCTGTAGGTTACTATACAGCTACAATATCAATCTACTGCTGTAGGATACTATACAGCTACAATATCAATCTACTGCTGTAGGACACTATACAATATCAATCTACTGCTGTAGGATACTATACAATATCAATCTACTGCTGTAGGTTACTATACAATATCAATCTACTGCTGTAGGTTACTATACAGCTACAATATCAATCTACTGCTGTAGGATACTATACAATATCAATCTACTGCTGTAGGTTACTATACAGCTACAATATCAATCTACTGCTGTAGGACACTATACAATATCAATCTACTGCTGTAGGATACTATACAATATCAATCTACTGCTGTAGGTTACTATACAATATCAATCTACTGCTGTAGGTTACTATACAATATCAATCTACTGCTGTAGGTTACTATACAATATCAATCTACTGCTGTAGGTTACTATACAATATCAATCTACTGCTGTAGGTTACTATACAATATCAATCTACTGCTGTAGGATACTATACAGCTACAATATCAATCTACTGCTGTAGGTTACTATACAATATCAATCTACTGCTGTAGGATACTATACAATATCAATCTACTGCTGTAGGATACTATACAATATCAATCTACTGCTGTAGGTTACTATACAATATCAATCTACTGCTGTAGGATACTATACAGCTACAATATCAATCTACTGCTGTAGGATACTATACAATATCAATCTACTGCTGTAGGTTACTATACAATATCAATCTACTGCTGTAGGATACTATACAGCTACAATATCAATCTACTGCTGTAGGTTACTATACAATATCAATCTACTGCTGTAGGATACTATACAATATCAATCTACTGCTGTAGGATACTATACAATATCAATCTACTGCTGTAGGTTACTATACAATATCAATCTACTGCTGTAGGATACTATACAATATCAATCTACTGCTGTAGGTTACTATACAATATCAATCTACTGCTGTAGGATACTATACAGCTACAATATCAATCTACTGCTGTAGGTTACTATACAGCTACAATATCAATCTACTGCTGTAGGTTACTATACAATATCAATCTACTGCTGTAGGATACTATACAATATCAATCTACTGCTGTAGGTTACTATACAATATCAATCTACTGCTGTAGGATACTATACAGCTACAATATCAATCTACTGCTGTAGGTTACTATACAATATCAATCTACTGCTGTAGGATACTATACAATATCAATCTACTGCTGTAGGTTACTATACAGCTACAATATCAATCTACTGCTGTAGGATAGTATACAGCTACAATATCAATCTACTTCTGTAGGATACTATACAGCTACAATATCAATCTACTGCTGTAGGATACTATACAATATCAATCTACTGCTGTAGGTTACTATACAGCTACAATATCAATCTACTGCTGTATTTTACTATACAATATCAATCTACTGCTGTAGGTTACTATACAGCTACAATATCAATCTACTGCTGTAGGATACTATACAATATCAATCTACTGCTGTAGGTTACTATACAATATCAATCTACTGCTGTAGGTTACTATATACAATATCAATCTACTGCTGTAGGTTACTATACAATATCAATCTACTGCTGTAGGATACTATACAGCTACAATATCAATCTACTGCTGTAGGATACTATACAATATCAATCTACTGCTGTAGGTTACTATACAGCTACAATATCAATCTACTGCTGTAGGTTACTATACAATATCAATCTACTGCTGTAGGTTACTATACAGCTACAATATCAATCTACTGCTGTAGGTTACTATATACAATATCAATCTACTGCTGTAGGTTACTATACAATATCAATCTACTGCTGTAGGTTACTATATACAATATCAATCTACTGCTGTAGGATACTATACAATATCAATCTACTGCTGTAGGTTACTATACAGCTACAATATCAATCTACTGCTGTGGGATACTATACAATATCAATCTACTGCTGTAGGATACTATACAATATCAATCTACTGCTGTAGGATACTATACAATATCAATCTACTGCTGTAGGTTACTATACAATATCAATCTACTGCTGTAGGATACTATACAGCTACAATATCAATCTACTGCTGTAGGATACTATACAATATCAATCTACTGCTGTAGGTTACTATACAATATCAATCTACTGCTGTAGGTTACTATACAGCTACAATATCAATCTACTGCTGTGGGATACTATACAATATCAATCTACTGCTGTAGGTTACTATACAATATCAATCTACTGCTGTAGGATACTATACAGCTACAATATCAATCTACTGCTGTAGGATACTATACAGCTACAATATCAATCTACTGCTGTAGGATACTATACAGCTACAATATCAATCTACTGCTGTAGGTTACTATACAATATCAATCTACTGCTGTAGGTTACTATACAATATCAATCTACTGCTGTAGGTTACTATACAATATCAATCTACTGCTGTAGGTTACTATATACAATATCAATCTACTGCTGTAGGTTACTATACAATATCAATCTACTGCTGTAGGATACTATACAATATCAATCTACTGCTGTAGGATACTATACAATATCAATCTACTGCTGTAGGTTACTATACAATATCAATCTACTGCTGTAGGATACTATACAATATCAATCTACTGCTGTAGGTTACTATACAATATCAATCTACTGCTGTAGAATACTATACAGCTACAATATCAATCTACTGCTGTAGGTTACTATACAGCTACAATATCAATCTACTGCTGTGGGATA